>NW_007261401.1:120824-268147 GCF_000164805.1 Carlito syrichta
CAGTCTTGCCCAGACTGTTCCCAGAAGAGCTGCCTCCGTGTGGTTTCTTCTCTCCGTTCTTATTCACCGGTGCGGTCCTAACCCCCCCTTGGTCAGTGCAGGTCACTGACACCAGTCAGTGCATTTTCCCCTCCATCCCTGAGGATGACTCCTCGCACAGGGTGGCAGGGGTTGTGGTGGTGGTGGTGGTGGTGCTGGTGGTGATTATTATTATTTGGAGTCAGATTCCCACTTTATAAGACCGAAGCACAGGGACACACTCACAGCCACCACGGACTCCACCTGCAGGGCTCAGGTGATTATCTTGCCTCGATCTCCAGAGTGGCTTGAAATGCAGGCCTGCTGCACCATGCCTGAATAATTTGGATTTATTTTTAATGGCGATATGAGATCTTGTCCCATGTCGCGGGCTGGTGTCAAACCAACAGTGTCCTGCTTTCCACATACCTGGTCCTCCGAAGGGCTGGGATGCCAGGCTGAGCCACTGAGCCCAGACTGTGGTTGTAGTGGTGGTTGTGGTTGATATTATTATTCTAAGTTGGAGTCCTGCTCTGTAGCCCTGGCTGTAGCACTGGAGCCTGCTCTCGGTCACTGCGGCCTCCACCGGTGGGAATGGGGACCCTCCCACGGGGACCTTCTGAGAGGTCTGAACAAAAGGCCTATGCCACCAAACTCAGCTCATTTTTTCATCTTCTTATAAAGACGAGGTCTCCCCAAGGTGCTTGGGCTAATTTAAAACCCAGGGGCTCAGGCCATCCTCTCATCACAGCCTACCAGAGAGCCGTGATGACAGGCGTGAGCACCCACGCCCATCCTCCACACAACTCTCGGCGACCACTGTGAGGACTGCTCCCTTTTGACAACCCAGGACCCTGGAGAGGTTTCCTGGATACATCCGTAGAGCCTCTCATTGGGGGAGTACCTGGCACATGGCTGTGTCTCTGTCGAGGCATGCACACGTCCACCTTCCTCCTTTTCCAGGGTGGACCCACTTGCTCCTCCCAGGGGGTGCCTTGGTGAAAGGGAGGATGTCACTCTCAAACCTTTGGTGGGGTGGGGATGGCCAGGTGACTCACGCCTGTCTCCTCATCACTCAGGGAAGCCAAGAAGGGAAGATGGCCAGAGCCCGGGAGCTTGAGACAAGGCTGGACAACATAGGAAATCATCACCACGACCCACGCAATACCTAGAAAACCTTGAGTGAGGGCAAGCCTCAGGGGGAGGATCGCCTCCAACCAACAGTTCAAGACTAAGAAGTAAGACCAGGTTGTCAACCAAATGGAAAACCTGTGATTGCAACAGTTTGGGAAGCCCAGGGCAACAAGATGTCCTGAGTTGGGCATTTGAGGGCAGTCTGGGCAACCTAGTGAAGAAACAAAAGAAAGAAAGAAAGAAAGAAAGAAAGAAAGAAAGAAAGAAAGAAAGAAAGAAAAGAAGGAAGAAAGAAAGGAAAGAAAGAAATCCATTATCCTGCAAACATTCTGCCCTCAGTTCTTCACCCTAGGCCCCACATGTTAGGGTCCTCCAAGCTCGGCACCTTTGAGCCCTAACGCCCCCAAATGGCTGCTCCTGCTTTATGGTGGGAGTTCCCGACCCTCCATGCCCAGGTACCTTCCAGCTCTCCTATTTGAGGTGAGAAATGTGCCCCAGGAAGGCCGACCCTCTGACTCAGCAACAAGGACCATCCCCCAAGAAAAGCCAGGGACACAGCCCTCACCCAGGGAAATTTCCTTCCCATTCCCATTTTTCCTGTCTCTAAAGCCAGTCGCCCTGTGAACACACCATTCACAGTTGAGAATCTGTGTACAATTCCTGATGTTTATGGAGAAAGGGTTTGACTCTGTGGCCCACGCTGGTGCCCAGGGATATGACCATCATTCACTGCCAGCCTCGAAACCACAGGATCTGGTGATCCTTCCGCCTCAGACTCCAGAGTGGCCAGATTGATGGGCACCATGACCCCAGAAATTCGGTTTCAATGGGTGCAGAGATGGGGTCTCCCTGCATGGCCCGGGCTGGCCTTGTGTTCCTGGGTTCCAGCCGTCCTTTTGCTTCGGTCTCCTAGAGTACTAGGATTACAGGCCTGGGCCATCGCACCCAGCATTGTTTCGTTTTTGGTGAAGGATCAAGGCCGGGTTCGAGGGTTCAGCCTCATCATCCCAGCACTTTGGGAGGCCGAGGCTAGTAGCCGGCCCAAGCCCATGTATCTGAGACATGCCCGGGCAACTCGTCAAGTCCTTGTTTCTACCCTCTATCCCAAATCAGCCACACGTGGTGGTGTGCATCTGACATTCTGGCTTCTCAGAAGAACGGTGGGGAAGGCTTGCTGGAGACCAGAGGCCCGAGGCTGCCATGGATGGGAACAAGTCAACACCCTTTAGTCTAGACAATGGAGTGAGACACTGACTCAAAAAGAAAGGAAGAAAAGAAGAGCATCCATTTGAGTATGGAGTTGGGATGATTGCGAAGAGACAGAGATCATTTGGGAAATAGGATCCAGGCTTGGACCTAGAGTTCCCAAAAGACAGTGAATCATCAGACAATCGGCTGTGTCTTGGAGAAGACAAGATGGGGCACTGCTGGAGCCTGGGGATTTGAGATCAGCCTGAGCAAAGTAACGAGATCTCGTTGCTCCCGAGAACACAAATTCGGGAATTGCGCGTAGTGTTGCCTGCACTCCCGGCTACATGGGAGTGGTGGCCTCCATCCCAGGGCATTCCTTTGCATTGCCCCTTCTGAAAGAATGTGTGCATCCAGGCTGAGCACCATGGCCCCTAGCCATCAACCCCATGCTCTGAGAGGCCAAAGCAGAAGGCTGCCTGAGCTCATGGTTCAGAGACCAGACCGGGTGGTGGACAGACCTCATCTTAGCAAAAGGTCTCCAAAATAGTCAGGCGTTTTGTCCCCTAGAGTCATGGCTGCTCTGGGGCTGAAGGGGGAGGACCTCCTGAGCCCCACAAGTTGAGGCCCCGGGAGCCAAGTTCATCCTGCCACGCACCAGCCAGACCAATGGAGACTATGGTACAAAAGACTCCACCCACCTGCATCACAATGTGAGTCCATGGATCCCCAGAGAAAAGTTCACATGGGCAGAGGACTATGGAGTGATCAGGATAGGGTCCCTCCCCACCCCAAACCTGGCAGACTAGGCAACCGGAACATGGACTGGCTGTGGTGTGGTCTGACTACTTTGATTGCTTTGTGCCTGATGGTCCTCCTAACTCTATGCCATCTGCTCCATGAGCTCACACATGTCTTTACCATGGGACACGAGTTTGGAGGGTGGAGGCAGGCCTTGTGGGACATGTGGTTTTTAGGTGCAGGACAGGCTGGCCCAGTGGCCGCCTTTGAAAGCTCCCTCAAACAACAGGAGGGAAAGTGCCTTTTTCTCTCATCCCTGAGGGTGACTCCTAGTGCTGGGTGGCAGGGGTGGTGTTGGTGGCATTGGTGGTAATTATTATTATTTGTAGTCAGAATCCCGCTCTGTCACCCAGGTCTTAGTGCAGGGGCATGCTCATGGACACCATGGACTCCACCTGCCTGGCTGATGCAATCATAGCACAATGGCCGCTGGAGTGACTGGAACCACAAGCTGTGCCACCATGCCTGGCTAATCTGGATTCATTTTTGATGGCCGAGATGAGGTCTCACCCAGTGTCACAGGCTCGTCTTGAACCTGCAGGTTCAGACTGTTCACTCGCCTTGACCTCTGAAGTATCAGAATGCCAGGCTGAGCCCTAGAGCCTGGCCTGGGATTGTGGTGGTGGTGGTTGTTATCATCATACTGAGTCAGAGTCATGCTCTGTGGCCAGGCCAGATCACAGGGCCCCTCTCTTGGCCACCGTGTCCTCCACCATCTGGGATCCGGCGATCCTCCTGCTGCAGGTGGGTGGAGCTAGAAGTGTGTGACAGTAAGCTTGGCTTATTTTTTGGCTTCTTGTAGAGATGAAGTCTCACCAAGATTCCTGGGCTGGGCTCGAACCTGGGTCTCAGGCCATATTCTCACCTTGGCCTACCAAAGCACCAGGGTGACAGGTGTGAGACCCTGCATCTGGCCTTCATACCCCTCTCAGGGTCCCACCGTGAGGCTCGCTCCCTTCAGATGACCCGGCACCCTGGAGAGGGCAGCCAGAGTAGCCACTGAGTCTACCACTCAAAAGCGCCTGACACAGGTGCATGTCTCCACCAGGGTGCCCACACCTCTGACCGCCTCATACCCCAGGGTGGACTTCCGACTGCCTCGTACCCCAGGGTGGATTGGCTCACTCGTCCCAGGGGCCACCTTGGGGAAAGGGAGGGAGTGACTCTCAAACCGCCAGGGAAGGGGCAGTTGGGTGACTCATGCCTGTCTTCTCAGCACTTGGGGAGGAGGGGCTGGGAAGATGGCTGGAACTCAGGAGCTGAGACCAGGCTAAACACCATAGCAAGACCCACTTCGACTAAAAAAATACAGAAAACCTTGGTTGAAGGCAGGCCTCAGAGGGAGGATCACCTCAGGCCCAGAATTCAAGATGAGACAGGAAGACCAGGATGTCGACCAAATGGACAGCTTGTGATCTCAAAGGTTTGTGAGGCCAAGGCCAAGAGGAAGGCCTGAGTTTGGCAGTTTGAGATCAGCCAGGGCTACCAAGTGAGGAAACAAAAGAGAGAGAGAGAAGAAAAGAAAGAAAAAAAGAAAGAAAATCTAAGTCAACAAAGAAATCCATTCCCTGGCAAAACTTATGCCATCAGTTCTTCCCCCCCACCCTCCACATATGAGGGTCCCCCAAACTCTGCACTTTCCTCCCAATCCCCTCCAATGCCTAACCCTGCTTTGTTGTGGGAGCTCCCGAGTCTCCCAGGCCAGCTTCCTGCCGGCTCTCCACTCCGAGGTGAGAAATGTGCCCCAGGGAGGTCATCACTCCAACTTGACAATGAGAACCTTACACCAAGAAAGCCTGGGTACACATCCCTCACCTGAGGACATTTCTTCCCCCCAGTCCCACTTTTTCTGGCTCTAAAACCAGTCGCCCTTTGAACACACCATGCGCAGTTGAGAATCTGTGTATGATTCTGATATTTTTGGAGACAGGGTCTGGATCTGTGGCCCAGGCTGGGTACTGGGGATGTGACAGTCGTTCAGCTCCAGCCTCGAAATCAGGGCTCTGGCTATCCTTCCACCTGAGCCACTCATGTGGCTGGGACAACAGGCACCATGAATACAGACCACCTGTTTGGATGACTTCAGAGATGAGGTCTCCCTGCATGGCACAGGCTGGGCTTGAGCTCCTGGGCTCCAGACATTCTCCCACCTCGGACACCCAGAGTCCTGGGATTCCAGTTATGGGCCACCGCGGCTGGCCTTCTGATTTGTTTTGGATGAAGGATTGAGGCCAGGCTTAGGGGCTTAAACTTATCTTCCCAGCACTTTGGGAGGCTGAGATCAGTGGCCAGACCCAGCCTGCCTGTCTGAGATGTGCCTAGGCAACTTGGTGAGACCGCCTCTCAATCCTCCATCCCACATGAGCTGGACGTGGTGGCACACGCTTGTCATTCTGGCTTCTCAGAAGTTTGGGGGAGAAGGTTTGCTGGAAACCGGTGGGTTGAAGTTGCAGTTGCCAGGAGCAAGCCACCACCCTCCAGCATGGGTGGCAAAGTGAGACTCTGACTCAAAAAAAGGAAAGAAAAGAAGAGTATCCATAGTGAACAGACAGAGACCATTCAGGAAGGAGGTCACAGCCTTGGACATAGAATTCTGGAAAGACAGTGAATCGGCAGACAATCAGGCTGTGACTTTGGGAGGCCGAGGAGGGAAACCAATGGAGCCTGGCAGTTTGAGACCAGCCTGGGCCTCGTAGTGAGACCATGTCACTCCCTGGAACACAAACACTCAAGTTGTGCGTGGTGGCACCCAAGGTCCGAGCTGCAAGGTATGAGGTTGGCTCCGTCCTGGGGTGTGCTTCTGTGTCATCCTACCAACAGAATGTGTGAGTCCAGGCTGGGCACCGTGGCTCAAGGCCGTCAGCCCCAGGCCCTGGGAGACGAAGGCTGCAAGCTGCCTGAGCCCTGGGGTTGCAGACAAACACGCACAACCTGGCCAGATCTCGAATCGCTGAGAGGTCCCCAAAATCGAGTCAGGCATGCTTGCCAATGGAGTACCGGCTGCTTGGGGGCCGAGGAAGGAAGTTCCCCTGAGCCCCTCAGGTTGAGACCCCAAGAGCCACAATTGTGTCACTCCACTCGAGACCTGTTGATGGAGACTCCAGTGACAGCAAAGACGCCTCCCACATGAGTCACAACAGGTGTAACGGCTCCCCAGGGAAATGTCAACATGGGCAGGGGAGGATGGAGTTATTGGGAGAGGAAGGGGCCATCCCCCCACCCAAAGGTGACAGACCAGGCGACTGGATCTGGGATGGTCACAGTGTTGCGGGACTGCCTTGATTCCTATGTGCTCAATGGCTGCCCTAGATTGAGCCATCTGTTCTTTTAGCTCAAACGCATCTTTGCCATGGGGCACGAGTGTGGATGGTGAAGGCTGGCCTTCTGGTGAGCATGGCCAAAAGTGCAGGACAGACGTGCCCAGTGGCTACCTTTGAAACCTCCCAAGAAGGATGGGCTGGAAAGTGCCTTTTTCCTCTCCCATTCATGAGGGTGATTCCTCACACTGGGTGTCAAGGGTGGTGGTGGTGGTGGTGCTCGTGATTAAATATTATTTGGTGTCATAATCCTGCTCTGTGCCAAGGCCAAATCGAGGGGCATGCTCACAACCACCGCAGACACCACCTCTCAGGATCAGGCGATCCTCATGCCTCAGCCCCTCGAGTGACTGGAACTACAGGCCTGCTCCACAACACCCAGTTAATCTTTAAAATTATTTTTGATGGCCAAGACGAGGTCTCACCCCATGTCCCAGGTTGGTGTTGAACCCTCAGGCTCAAGTCATCCACTCACCTTAGCCTCCAAAGGGTCAGGATGCCAGGCTGAGCCCCTGAGCCAGGCCTGTGGTTGTCATAATGGTTGTCGTTGGTATTATTATTCTGAGTCGGAGTCTTGCTCTGTCATCCAGTCTGGCATTAAGGGCCTCCTCTGGGCCATCGCAGCCTCCAATGGCTGGGCTGCCACGATACTCCTGCCCCAACCTCCTGAGTGGCTGGAACGTCAGGAGTGCGCCAGCATGTTCAACTCATTTTTTGACTTCTTGGAGAGGTTGTCTCCTCAAGATGTCTGGATTGGTCTCGAACCTGGAGGCTCAGGTCATCTGCTCATCTCAGCCTCCCAGAGCACTGGGATGACAGGCATGAGCCCTGTGCTTGGCCTACACACCCTCTCAGGGCACCATACCAAGACCCACTCACTTCTCATGACCTGGGTCCCTGGAGAGTGCAGCCAGAGTCACACACTGAGCCTTCCCTGGAGGAGGGGAAGCCTGGAACAGGGGCATGTCTCCACCTGGGTGCCCACTCCTTCCGCTACCTTGTTCCCCAGTGTTGATTCACAGGCTCCTCCTAGGGGCCGCCTCCAGGAAAGGGAGGTCATGACTCTCAAATGTTCGGTTGGGCAGGGACAGCTGGGCTTCTCACAACTGTCTCCTCGGCACTTGGGGAGACATAGTTGGTAAGTTGGCCAGAGCCTGGCAGATCGAGACCAGGATGGACACCATAGCAAGCCCCCACCTCGACCTCAAGCAAAACACTGAAAACCTGGGGTGAGGGCAGACCTCGGCAGAAGGATCGCTTCAGGCCCAGTGTTCAAGACATGGAAGGAAGTTCAGGATGTCAACCAAATAGAAAGCCTGTGATCGCAGCAGTTTGGGAGGCCGAGACCAAGAGGAAGGCCCAAGTTGGGTGGTTTGAGAGCAGCCAGGACAAATGAGAGAGAGAGAGAGAGAGAGAAAGAGAAAGAAAGAAAGAAAGAAAAAAAGAAAGAAAGAAAGAAAGAAAGAAAGAAAGAAAGAAAGAAAGAAAGAAAGAAAGAAAGAAAATTTGTCACCAAAGAAATCCATTCTTCTGCAAAACTTTTTCCCTCAGTCCTTCACCCCCCGCCCCCTCCCCACATACGACAGTCACCCAAGCTAGGCATCCTCTGGTATGAACCCCTCACATGGCTGCCCCCACTATGGTGTGTGAATTCCTGAGGCACCCTGGCTGGCTTCCTGCTGTCTCTCCTCTATGAGGGTAGAAACGTGCCCCAGGCAGGTCGGCCATCCAACTCGGCAAAGAGGACATTCCACCCAGGAATGCCAGGGACACATATCTCACTGGGGACATTTCTCCCTCCCCTTCTCATTTTTCATGGCTAAAGAGCCAGTCACCCTGTGAACACACCATGCACAGCTGTGATTCTGTGTATGATTCTCATGTATTTGGAGACAGGGTCTGGTTCTGTGGCCTAGGCTGGGGCCCAGGGACACAACTGTTGTTCACTGTCAGCCTCGATATTGCGGACTCTGGTGATCCTCTGCTTTCAACCTCTGGTGTCACTGGGATGACCGGTAACTTAACTCCAGACCCCTGTTAGGATGGGTGCACTGAGATGGGGTCTCGCTGTTTGGCCCGTGCTGACCTTGGGCTCCAGTTCTCCAGCCATTCTCTGGCCTCAGATTCCCAGAGTGCTGGGATTCCGGGCGTGGGCTGCCATGCCTGGCTTTCTAATTCTTTTTTGATGAAGGATCAAGGCTGGACTCAGGGGCTCAGCCTCATCATCCTAGCACTATGGGAGGCTGCAGCCAGTGACCGGCCCAATCCCATGGGCCAAGACACACCTGGGAACCTTGGCAAGTCCTCATCTCTACACTCCATCAGAAGTGAGGCAGGCATGGTGGCATGAGCCTCTAGTTCCGGTTCCTGAGAAGGCTGGGGAAAGTCTCGCCGGAGCCTGGTGGGCTGAGTCTGTGGTAGCTGGGAGAGAGGTAATGCCCTCCAGGCTGAGTGATGGAGAGAAACACTGACTCAAAGAAAAAAACAAAAAAAGGAAAAAAAAAGAAGAGCATCCATTTGTGTATGGAGTTGGGATCATAGTGAACAGACAGATCATTTGGGAAGGAGACCTCAGGCTTGGGTCTAGAGTTCCCAAAAGATGGTGGATTGGCAGACAATCAGACTGTGGCTTTGACAGGCCAGGCCAAGGTGGGGGCCACCTGGAGTCCGGGTGTTGGAGACCAGCCTGGGACACGTAGTGAGACCTTGTCATTCCCTAGAACATGAACACTGGAGTCACTCGTGGATTTGCCCACGGTTCTGACTGCAAGGGATGTGGTGGCCTCTGTCCTGGGGTGTTTCTTGGCATTGCCCACCGATATTTAATGTACAAGTCGAGACCTGGCACTGTGACTCAAGGCCGTAATCCCCACACCCTGGGAGGCAGAAGCAGGAGGCTGCCTTAGCCCAGGGGTCAGAGGGCAGCCTGAACGATGTGGCCAGACCTCATCTCGGTGAGATGTCCCAAAATTCCAGTCACATGTGATGGGCCACGGAGTCCCTACTGCTCAGGGGCTGAGGTGGGAGGACCACCTGAGCCCCAAGATTGAGGCCCCAGGAATGAAAATCGTGCCTCCGCACCACAACCCAGCACACGGAGACTCCAGTAACACAAAAGACACCTCCCACATGTATCACAACCACCTTGATTGTTCTGTGTCCGAGAACTGCCCTAACTCAGGGCCGTGTGTTCTGTGATCCCACATGTGTCATCCCTGTGGGACACAAATGTGGAGGGTGGAGGCAGGCCTTCTGGGGCACATGGCCAAAGGCGTGGGATTGACATGCCTGGTGGCCTCCTCTGAAAGTTCCCACAAATGACAGGCCGATAAGTGCATTTTCCTCTCCCATCCCTGAGGGTGACTTCTTGTGCTGGGGGGCAGGGTGGTGGTGGTGGTGGTGGTAGTGGTGATTTTTATTATTTGAAGTTGGATTCCTGCTCTGTAAGACCAGAGCACAGGGGTACAATCATAGCCATCATGGACTCCACTAGCCACACTCAGGCAATCCTCCTCCCTCTGTCTGCAGAGTGGCAGGAACCAGAGGCCTGCACCATCATGCACGGCTAACCTTTGGATTTGTCTTTGATGGCAATAAAAGGTCTTGCACAGTGTCCTGGGATGGTGTCAAATCTGCAGTCTCCTGCTGTCAACTCGCCTGGGTCTCCAAAGGGCCAGGATGCCAGGATGAGCCCCAGAGCCTGGTCTGTGGTTGTGGTGGTAGTTCGTTTTATTATTCTGAGTCAGAGTCTCGCTCTGTTGCCCAGGCCACAGCACTGAGGCTAACGCTTGGCCACTGTGGCATCCATTGGTTGGACTCCGGTGATCCTCCTACCATGTCCTCGTGAATGGCCTTATCAAAAGGCCTGCGCCAACAAACTCTGCTCATTTTTTTGGCTTTTGTAGAGATGAGGTCTCGCCATGGTGCCCGGGCTTGTCTCAAACCCAGGAGCTCAGGCCATCCTCTCTCCTCGGCCTACCAGATTGCCGGGATGACAGACGTGATCCTGCACGTGCGGCCTCCACACCACTCTTGGGGACCGCAGTGAGGCCTGTTCTCTCCAACGACCCGGGACCCCTGAGAGGGTGGCCAGATTTGCCAGCCGAGCCTGTCACGTGGGGAGCACCTGGCACATGGGCTTGTCTCTGCCAGGGTGTCCACTCTTCATCCCACCTTGTTTCCCAGGGGAGCCCATTTGCCCCTCCCATGGGACACCTCAGTGAAAGGTAGGGCAGGTGTGAGTCTCAAACCTTTGGTGTGGTGGGATGGCTGGGCCATTCATACCTGTCTCCCCAGCACTCAGGGAGGCCAAGATGGGAAGATGGCTGTAGTCTGGGAACTGGAGACAAGGCTGGACACCATAGCAAGCCAAACTTTGACTCAAGCAAAACCTAGAAAACCATGGGTGATGGCAAGCCTCGGGAGGAGGATCATGTCTAGTCCATAGTTCAAGACTGGAAGGAAGACCAGGATATCGACCAAAATGGAAAACCTGTGTTTGCAGCAGTTTGGGTGGACCAAGTCTTGAGGATGGCCTGACTTGGGTGGTTTGAGAGCAGCCTGAGTAACCTAGTGAGGAAAGAAAAGAAAGAAAGAAAGAAAGAAAGAAAGAAAGAAAGAGAGAGAGAGAGAGAGAGAGGGAAGGAGGAAGAAAGAAAGGAAAGAAAGAATGAAAAGAAAGAAGAAAGGAAAGAAAGCAAGCAAGCAAGAAAAAAGAAAGAAAGAAAGAAATCCATTTTCCTGCAAACTTTCTCCCCTCAGTCTTTCACCCCCACACCCCCTACATGTGATGGTCCCCCAAGCTTGACACCTTTCATCCCCAAACCCCCAAATGGAAATGACTGCCCCCATTTTGGTGCAGGAGTTCCCACCCTCCCTGGCCGGGTTCCTACCAGATCTCCTCTCCAAGTGTGAAATGTGCCCAGGCAGGCAGACAGACGAATTTGGCAATGAGGACCATTTGCCGAGAAAGTCCAGGGACACCTCCCTCACCCGGGGACATTTCTTCCCCCAATTCCATTTTTCCTGGCTGTAAAGCTAGTCACCCTGTGAACACACCACGTGCAGTTGAGAAGCTGTGTACAAATCTCAAATTTTTGGAGACAGTGGTTCTGTGGCCCAGGCTGGGGTACATGGACATGACTGTCGTTCACTGCCAGCCCTGAAATCTCAGGCTCTGGTGATCCTCCAGCCTCAGCCTCCAGAGTGGCTGAGGCATCGCCCCCACTGACAGTATGTGTGAGTTCAGGCCAGCCACTGTGGCACACGGCCTTCAGCCCCATGCCCAGTGAGTCTGATGTGTGATGTTGCCTGAGCCCAGGGGTTGGAGACCAGCCTGGGGGAAGTGGTCAGACATTGTCTCAGAGAGAGGTCCCCCAAATCGTTTCTAGTGTGGCTGTCTCTGGAGTCCCGGCTGCTCAGGAGCCGAGGTGTGAGGACTACCTGAGCCCTGCAGGGCAAGGCCCTGGGAGCCACGATCATGCCACTGTGCCCCAGACCAGCTGACGGAGTCTCTGGCAGCAAATAAGATGCCTCCCATGAGTGTCATGACGGGCGTCCATGGCTCCCCAAGGAAAGGTCCACGTGGGCGGGGAACGATGGGTAGATCAGGAGAGGAAGGAGTCCTCTCCTCACATGAAGGTGGCCGATAGGGTGACCAGAACATGGGCTGGCCGTGGAGTTGCGGGACCGCTTTAAATGCTCTTTGCACAACATCTGCCCTAGCTCGGGGCCGTCTCTTCTGTGAGCTTACACACATCTCTACTGTAAAACACGAGTGTGGACAGTGGAGGCAGGCCTTCTGGTATGCATGGCCCAATGTGTGGGACGGACGTGACTAGTAGCCACCTTTGAAACCTCCTGCGAGCAACAGGCTGAAAACTGTCTTTTCCTCTCTCATCCCTGAGGGTGTCTTCTCGTGCTGGGTGGCAGGGGTGGTGGTGGTTGTGGTGGTGATTAATATTATTTGGTGTTGAAATGCCACTCTGTCACACAGGTCAGAGCACAGGGGCATGCTCACTGCCTCTGTGGCCACCACCTGTCAGACTCAGGCGATCTTCACTCCTCGGACCCCAATTGGCTGAAACTACAGGCCTGCAACAACACGCCCTGCTAATCTTTGGATTTATTTTTGATGGCAGAGATGAGGTCTTGTCCTGTGTCCTGGGCTGCTGTTTAACCCAGAGCCTCAGGCCATCCACTCGCCTGGGCATCCAAAAGGCCAGGGCCCAGACTGAGCCCCTGAGCCTGTCCTGTACTTGTGCTGGTGGTGGTGGTTGGTATTATTATTCTGAGTCGGAGTCCCACTCTGTCACCCAGGCTGGAGCGCAAAGGCCTACTCTCGGCCACCTTGACCTCCACCAGGAGGACTCAAGCGATCCTTCCACTGCACCCTCCTGAGTGTACTGAATGACAGGCATACACCACCATGCTTGACTCATTTTTTGACTTCTTGTAGAGACGAGGTCTCACCAAGTTGCCCGGGTTGGACCCAAACCCGGTGTCTCAGGCCATTCTCTCACCTCAGTCTCCCAGAGTGCCTGGATGACAGGTGTGAGCCCCTGCGCCTGGCCTCCACAACACTCACAGGGTTCAAACATGAGGCCAGCTCCCTTCCAACAACCAGGAACCCAAGAGAGGGCATCTGGAGTCGCTCTCCAAACCCCCCCCAGGAGAGCGCCTGGTGCAGAGGTGAGTCTCTGAAGGATGCCTAGACCACCACCTGCCTGTTCCCCAGGGTAGACCCACTTGCTCATCCCAGGGGCTGCTTCTGGGAAAGGGAGGGCGTGACTCTCAAACCTTCTGGAGGGCATGGATAGCCGGGAGTCACTGCTGTCTCCTTGGCACTTGGGGAGGCTAAGACAGTAAGATGGCCGGAGCTCAGGATCTCAAGACCAGTCTGGACACTATAGCAAGCCCCCACCTGGACTGCAAAAAAACCCTGAAAATCTAGGGTGAGGGTAGGCCTTGGCAGACAGATAACCTCAAACCCATAGTTCAAGACAAGGCAGGAAGACCAGGATGTTGACCAAATGGAAAGCCTGTGAGCGCAGCAGTTTGGGAGGACCAGGCCGAGAGGATGGCCTGAGTTATGTGGATTGAGATCAGTCTGGGCAACCTAGTGAGGAAAGAAAAGAAGGAAAGGAAGAAAAGAAGGAAAGAAAGAGAGAGAGAGAGAGAGAGAGAGAAAAGAAAGAAAGAAAGAAAGAAAGAAAGAAAGAAAGAAAGAAAGAGAGAGAGAAAGAAAGAAAGAAAGAAAGAAATTCTCCTGCAAAACTTCTGCCCTCAGTTCTTCCTCTCCACCCCCTCACATGGGAGGGTCCACCAAGCTCGACACCTTCCAGCCCCAAAGCCCTCCACTTCCTGTCCCCGCATTGGTGCATAAATTCCCTAGGTTTGTTGGCCAAGTTCATGCTGACTGTCCTTTCCCAGGTCAAAAATGTGCCCCTGGCAGTCTGACCCTCTGACTCAGCAATGAGGACCTTCTGCCAAAAAAGGCCAGGGACACATCCATCACCCATGGACATTTCTTCCTCCCAATCCCATTTTTCCTGGCTCTAAAACCAGTCACCCTGTGAAAAAAAAGCACACGCAGTTGAGAATCTGTACAATTCTGATGTTTTTGGAGACAGTGTATGACTCTGTGACCCAGGCTGCAGTCTTGGGACACGATTGTCATTCACTGCCAGCCTCGAAATTGCAGGCTTTATCGATCCTGCGACCTCAGGCTCCAGAGTGGCAGAGATGACGGGTACCTCGAGCCAGACCCACTATTTGAATGGCTGCAGAAACGGGGTCTCATTGTGTGTCCTGGGCTGGCCTTGGGCTCCTGGGCTCCAGGTATCCTCCCACCTCGGGCTCCCAGAGAATTGGGATTCCACGCTTGGGCCATCACGCCAGACCTTCTGGTTCATTTTGGATGAAGGATCAAGACCAGGCTCGGGAACTCAGCTTCATCATCCCACTGCTTTGGGAGGCCAAGTTCAGCTTCCAGCCTGAGCCCGCTGACCGAGACCTACCCCTGCAATTCGGCGAGACCTCGTCTATACGCTCCATCCCAAATCATCTTGGTGTGATGTCATGTGCCTCTCATTCCAGCTCCTCAAAAGGTTATGGAAAGCCTGGCCCTGAGCTTGGTAGGCCGAGACTGCAGTGTCTGGGAGTGAGCCACTGCCCTCCAACCTAGTTGATGGAGTGAGAATCCGACTCAACTTAAAAAAGGAAAAAAAATGATAAAAAAGAAGAGCCTCCATTTGTGTATGGAGTTGAGATCATTGTGAACAGAGAACATTTGGGAAGGAGGCCCCAGATTGGGCCTAGATTTCCTGAAAGATGGTGGATTGGCAGACAATCAGGCTGTGGCTTTGGGAGGCCGAGTTGGGGGACCGCTGGAGATTGGGGTTTCGAGACCAGCCTGGGTGAGATAGCGAGACGTCATCGCTAACTGTAATGCAAACAGTGGAGTCACACGTGGTGGTGCCCACAGTCCCGGCTACATGGAATGCAGTGTGCTCATTCCCAGGGCATTTCTTGGCGTCACCCCTGCTGACAGTATGTGTGAGTCCAGGCCAGGCACAGTTGCTCACAGTCATCAGTCGGGCACCCTGGGAGGTCAAAGTGTGTGTCTGCCTGAGCCCAGAGGTCTGAGTTAAGCCCAAGTGAAGTTACTGGAACTTGTCTCAGTGAGAGATCCCCAAAATCGAGTCTGGCATGGTGGTCCCCAGAGACCCAACTTCTCAGGGTCCAAGGCGGGAGGCCAGTCTTAGCCTCACAGGTTGAGGTCCCAGGAGCCACAATCATGCCACCATGTCCAGATAGTTTGATGGAGACTCTGGTGACAAAAAAGACACCTCCTATGTGCATCAGGATGGGCATCCGTGGCTCTACAGGAAATGTCTGCATGTGCAGGGGACAATGGGTAGATCCGGAGAGGAAGGGGCCCTCTCCCTGCCTGAAGGTGGCAGACAGGGTGACAAAAACCTGGGCTGGCCATGGTATTCCTGGACTGCGTTGAACACTCTGTGTCTGATGGCGACCCTAGCTCAGGGCCATCTGTTCCATGAGCTCACATGCATCTTTGCCATGGAACACAAGTGTGGATGGCTGAAGGCATGGGATGGACCTGCCTAGTGGCCACCTGTGAACGACAGGCCAGAAAGTGCCTTTTCCTCTCACATCCCTGAATGTGTCTCCTCACGCTGGGTGGCAAGTATGGTGGTGGTGGTGGTGGTGATTATTATTATTTGGAGTCGGAATCCCGCTCTCTCACCCAGGTCAGAATGCAGAGGCATGCTCAATGCCTCTGCGTATTCCACCTGCTGAGCTCAGGCAATCCTCCTGCCTCGGACACCGAGTGGCTGAACCACAGGCCTGCGCTAACACAGCCAGCTAATCTTTGGATTTATTTTTGATGGTGAAGTCGAGGTTTCAGCCCATGTCCTAGGCTGTTGTTGATTCCACAGCCTCAGGCTATCCAGTTGCTGGGCATCCGAAGGGCCAGGATAACAGTCTGAGCACCTGAGCCCTCTCTGTTGTGGTGGTGGTGGTGCTGTTGGTATAATTATTCTGAGTCGGAGTCCTGCTCTGTCACCCAGGCCGGAGAGCAGAGTCCACTCTCTGTCACCGTAGCCTCCACTGACTGGGCACCAGCGATCCTCCTGCCATGGCCTCCTGAGTGAATGGAACGACAGGCTTGTGCCACCACACTCAGTTCATGTTTTTGTCTTCTTGTAGAGATGAGTTCTCGCCAAGATGGCTGGCTGGTCTCACACACGGATCTCAAGCAAACCTCTTGCATTGGCCTCACATAGTGTCATGATGACAGGTATGACCTCCATGCCTGGCCTCCACACCACTCTTGGGGGACCCACCACAAGGCCTACTCCCTTTTGACAACCTGGGAGCCAGGACAGGTTGGCAGGAGTCACCCTACGTGCCTTCTTTGGGGGAGCATGTGGTGGAGGGGCTTGTCTCTGCCATTGTACCCACCGATTTACCCAACTGTTCCCCAGGGTGGACACATTTGCTCTGCCCATGGACCTCCTCGGGGAAAGTGAGTATGACTTTCATACCTTTGGGGTGGCAGGGATGCCTAGAAGACTCATGCCTGTTTCCTTGGTACTCAGGGAGGCCGAGATGAGAAGATGGCCAGAGCCCCGGATGTTGAGACCAGGCTAGACACAATAGTAAACACCCACCTCGACCCAAATCAAAATATAGAAAACCTTGGGTAAGGGCAGGCTGCAGCAGCAGTTCCACATCTGGTCCAGAGTTCAAGACCAGGCAGGAAGACCGGGATCTCGAACAATGGAAAGCCTGTGATTCCAGCACTTTGAGAGGCCAAGGTTGAGAGGAAGACCCAAGTTGGGCAGTTTGAGAACATCCTGTGCAACCTAGTGAGGAAAGAAAAGAAAGAAAGAAAGAAAGAAAGAAAGAAAGAAAGAAAGAAAGAAAGAAAGAAAGAAAGAAAGAAAGAAAGAAAGAAAGAAAAAAGAAAGTGAAAGAAAAAAGAAAGGAAGTAAGGAAGTTCGAAAGAAAGGTAAGAAAGAAAGAATCTATTCTCCTGCAAACCTTCTGCCCTCAGGCCTTCCCCCCACCCTCCACATGTGAGAGTCCCCCAAGCTCGGCAACTTCCAGCCCAACCCCCCCAGTGCCTGTCTCTGCTTTGGTGCAGGACTTCCCAAGGGTCCCTGGCTGGGTTCCTCTGAGCTCTCCTCTCCAAGGTAAGAAATATGCCTCAGTAAGGCCAGCCATCCAACTCAGCAAAGAGGACCTTCCTCAAAGAAATGCCAGGAACTCATCCCTCACCTGGGGACATTACTTCACCCCAAGACCCATTTAATCTGGCTCTAAAGCCACTCGCCATTTGAACACACCATGTGCTGTTGAGTATGTGTGTACAATTCTGATGTTTTTGGCACAGTGTTGGGCTCTGTGGCTAAGACCAGGGCCTGGGGACACGACCATAATTCTCCACCAACTTCAAAATGGCTGTCACAGGTGATCTTCCCACCTCAGCCTCCAGAGTGGCCGAGACGATGGGCACCTCGACCCCAGGCCCCTGTTTGAATGGGTGCACAGATGGGATATTCCTGCATGGCCCAGGGTGTCCCTGAGCTCCTGGGCTACAGCCATCCTCCAGATTCGGCCTCCCAGAGTGCTGGGATTCCAGGCATGGGCCACTGCACCCAGCCTTCTGGTTCCTTTTCGACGAATGATGAGGCCATACTCGGGGGCTCAACCTCATCATTCCAGTGCTTTGGGAGACCAAAGCCAGCGGCCAGCCCACGGCCGAGGGTCTGAGACATGCCTCGGCACCTCAGTGAGACCTCACCTCTACCCTATGTCCCAAATGAGCCAGGTGTGTTGGTGCACGCCTTTCGTTCTGGCTTCTCAGAAGGCCTGGGGTGGAGGGCTTGCTGGAACCCAGCAGGCCAAGATTTCTCTAGCCCAGAGTGAACCACCATCCTCAAGCCTGGATGATGGAGTGAGAATCAGAGTCAAAAAAAAAATAATAGGAAAGAAAAGAAGATCATCCATTTGTGTATGGAGTTGGGATCATCATGAATAGACAGAGATCATTTGGGAAGGAATCCCCACACTTGGGTTTAGAGTTCCCGAAAAATGGTGGATGGTTAGACAATCAGGCTTCGGTTTCTGGTGGCCAAGTCAGGGGGCTGCTGGAGACTGGAAGTTCAAGAACAGCCTTGGCCACGTAGTGAGATCATGTCGCTCCCTGGAATGCAAACACTGGAGTCGAGTAAGGTGGCACCAGCCAACCTGGCTACAAAGGATGCGGTGGCCTCCCTCCTGGGGTGTGCCTTTGCATCACCACCAGCGAAAGAATGTGGGAGTCCAGGTAGGGCACCATGGCTCATGGAAGTCAGACCCATGCCCTGGGTTGCTGAGGCGGGCGGCTACCTGAGCCCAGGTGTCAGCAACAGGCCAGGTGACATGGCCAGACCTCATCTCAGTGAGAGGTCACCAAATTTGAGACAGGTGTGGTGGTCCCCAGAGTCCCAGCTGATTGGAGGCTGAGACTGGAGTTTCAACTGAACCCCACAGGTTCAGGCCACGGGAGCAATGATCATGCTGCCACAGCTCAGCCTAGCCAACATAGACCCTGGAGACATAAAAACGCCTCACACGTGTGTCAGGATGAGAGACCATGGCTCCCCAGGGAAAGATCCAAGTGAGTTGGAGATGATGGAGTGATCGGGAGAGGAAAGGGACTGCACCCCTGTCCAAAGGTGGCAGACAGAGCAACCAGAACCTGCTCTTGCCATGGCATTCCTAGACTGCATTGATTGCTCTGCTCCTGACCGCTGCCCTAGCTTGGGGCTGTCTGTTTCATGAGCTCACACACGTCTTTGCTGTGGGTCCCGAGTGTAGAGGGTATAGGCAGGCCTTCTGGGGCATGTGGCCAAGCCCGGTGGCCAACTTTGAACCCTCCCACAATGTCAGGCCAGATAGTGCCTTTTCCTCTCCCATTCTTGAAGGTGACTTCTCACACTGGGTGGCAGGGGTGGTGGTGGTGATTATTATTATTTGGATTTGAATTCCTGCTCTGCCACCCAGGCCAGAGCACAGAGGCTTGCCCACGGTCAGACTCAGGCAATCCTCCCACCTCGGGCCCTCAAGTGTCTGGATCCACAGGCCTGAACCACCATGCCTGGCTATTATTTCGGATTTATTTTTGATGGCTGAGATGAGGTCTGGCTCTGTGTCCCAGGTTGTTGTTGTACCAGCAGTCTCAGTCCTCCACTCACCTGGAGCTCCAAAGAGCTGAGTCCCTTAGCCTGCCCAGTGGTTTTGGTGGTGGTGGAGTCTGGTATTTATATTCTGAGTTGGAGTCCCACTCTGTCACCCAGGCCAGAATTCAGTGACCCACTCTCGTCCTCCACAGCCTCCACCAGCTGAGCTCTGATGATCCTCCCACTGCGCCTTCACAAGTGGATGGACTGATGGCATGTGCCACCACGCTTAGCTAATATTTTGGCTTCTTGTAGAGACAAGGTCTCACCAAGTTGCCTGGGCTAATCTCGAACATGGGAGTTCATGCCATCCTCTCTCCTCAGTCTCCCAGAGTGCTGGAATGACAGATGTGAGCCCCCACAACAGGCCTCCAAATCCCTCTCAGTGCCCCAATGTGAGGCTCGCTCCCTTCTGATGACATGGTATCAGGAGCCAACCTCAGAGGCCTTCATGTTGACAGGTCTGGAAGCCCAAAAACCCCAGGTTGCAGGGCAACTCTTGGCAGCATTGGCCCTCCTTCTGCTACTCATCTTGTTATGTTCGCCCTCAGTATCTGGAGAGTTGGGAGACGAAAAAAATTGTAGTCCCGTAAAAGTATCTATTAGTAGAAACAAGCAATTAATGAAATGAAATTTTTTCTGCTGAGATATGACCCTCCACTTGAGTTTCTCTGTCACTGCCCTTTTGGTGCTTGAACCCACAACAATGATTAAAAATTGCAGGTGACACTCTTCTATCCCTGGGATCCTTGGGTTGAATGTGCATCAGTACTCTATCCCTGTCAGGGGACAATAGATGCAAATTATAAACATCATGTTTGGCATCATAATAGGCTTATTAGTTTTAGGTTTTTAAGTTGGTTGCTAAATAGAGAACTTTGAGCATGTTGTTTTCATTTTGCTAATTGTGAAGTGTTATATAGGTATTTTTAGCATAACAAAAAAGGTTGTTGTGATGATTACGAGTGTTTTAATTTTAGGTGCAGCAATTTATGCAAGAAAACAGATGTATAGTCCTATAATTTTCAGTATACACAAACTTTTTGCATTTTAGAGTAGATGATTAATATGGAAAGGTTGAAATAGTAGAAAAGACTTTGTAATTGTATTTAGAAAAAAATAGGATGTTAGGAAAATATAAGTTAGGTATTAAGTTGTTAAAGTTTAGATGGTTAGGGTTAATAGTTACAGAAAATACATTGTGAAAAATTACATGCTTTAATGATTCTATTAGTGGATACATTGTAACAAATTTGAGGGAAGCCAGGCAGTATTTCATCACCGTTAGAGCAATGATCAAAACAAAATAAATATGTTTCAGTTGGAAGGCCAAACTGTATTAAACTTAAAGTATAAAAAGAACTTGAAAAGAAAAATAAATGGACAACAGTCCTGCATAACATCAGAGTCAGTGTCGAAGTTTTCTCCTGTGATGATACCATTCCTCCTTCAGGAAACCCTGACCTGCTGGACCTGGAGTCTGGCAAGTGGTGCCCGAACAGGGACCTGAAAGTTAAGCCTTACTTTAATCTTAAAACCTTGCCTAGGTTGCTGCAGACCCCTCGCTAGAGCAAAGCTAGGAAGGGTAAGCAGTTTTGGAGCTGTGGTATGAACATGGGCCAGAGTGAATTTAAAGAAAAAAAGTTGTTCATAAGTATTTTGACACATATGCTTTCCAAAAGAGGAATTAAAGTTTCCTCTACACTATTATCTTGCTTTCTCCATTTTGTGCAAGAACAGTGCTCCTGGTTACCTGAAGAAGGCATCATTAATTTAGAAACATGGAAGAGGTTGGGGAAAAATTGAAAGCTTATCACACTCTCCATGGTCCGGAACACGTGCCTCTAGATACTTTTACATAATGGAATATAATTAGAGTTGTCTTAGATCCACAACAAGAGATTGATAAAATGACCATAGGAGTAAAAGTGGAACCAGGTGAAAGAAATTCCTTACTAATCCCTGTTCCTTCCCAGGCAAAGTTAGCCACTGCCCTTGTTGATGATTATCCTCTACCCTCTGAAGTTAAAGAAAACTTAAAAGAAGCAGCAGCTAGGTATCAAGAAGAAAAATATCCAGATAATTTAAATTTGAACCTTGGCACCAAAAGACCTCCACCAAGTGGAACCAGAGCCACAGGGATTGTGATTTGTGACCATCTTGATTAAAGAGGAGAAAATTTTCTTTCTGTACTGATACTTGTTATATAAAAGGGCTGTTGTCTCATATTTTAAAAAACCACCATTTCTGTTAATAAGGCAACTATTCTTGATTTACTTATCAAATTACAGCAACTAATAATTGTTAGAAAGCAGCCATTTTTCATAGGTCATATTAGATTAAATTTAGAACTCCCTGGACCTCTGCATCAAGGTAATCAATTAGCAGATGACTTGATATAATCTGTCATGTGCCTTCTCCTTGTAGGTTCTTTAGTCAATCAAGCTCAGCAATCTCATAAAATTCATCACCAAAACGCTGCAGCTTTAAGGCACCAATTACACATTCCAAGAGAAACAGCTAGACAAATCATAAAAAATTGTACTTTGTGTCCTACTTCTAATAACCCCCTCCCTTCAGGAGTTAATCCCCATGGATTAAACCCTAATGTTTTGTGGCAAATGTATGTCACTCATTTCCAAACTTTTGGAAAATTGTCATTTCTACATGTGACAGTGGATACATTTTCCCATGTAATTTTAGCCTTGCCCTGTACTGGGGAAGCCTATAAAGATGTAGTCTAATATTTATTCTCTTGTTTTTTACAGCTGGGTATTCCTAAACAATTAAAAACTGATAATGCTCCTGTTTATGCATCAAAAGCTTTTAAGTCGTTTTGTACCCAGTTTGTCATCTCTCATTCTACAGTAATTATAGTCGTTTTGTACCCAGTTTGTCATCTCTCATTCTACAGTAATTATAGGGATAATCCTCAAGGTCAAACAATATTCGAGAGAGCCCACAAACATTAAAAAATTAAATAATTAAATTGCAGAAAGGGGAATTCAAATATAATTCTCCCCATCATATCATAAATCATGCGATGTTTGTAATTAATCATCTCAATTTGCACTCTCAAGCACATTCAGCTATGAAAAGACATTGGAGTCCTGAGAATACTCTTAAACCAATGGTCAAATGGAAAGATCTTACAGGTCAATGGAAGAGGTCCGATGTCCTTTTAACATGCGGGACAGGATATGCTTGTGTTTTTCCGCAGGATTTACCCTAACCTATTTTGGTACAGGATCATCTAATTATACATGTCCAGCCAGACAAGACATAAATCACACCATCAGATTGAGTAGAATGCAGATGATGAAGAGAAGGTGTTGGTGCCAAAGTTGAAACGCCTCATCATTCAACAACCACTTCCACCACCACCCACTCGACCGAAGACATCTCATCATTAGTCGTCTCCCACTTCTCAACCCAGACATTACTGTCAAGCTGTTTCGACTAGACAGTGCAGACCACCCACGTGCGGGCAAATCAAGGCACTCAACCACGATGCCAAGGATCTGGTTCACTCTCCAAAACACTTATCTCACTCACTCTACTGGTTTTTTTCGGGGTTTTTTTGCTATGCTGGCTAGTATAGCTTGCCAGGTAGGTTGTATTTATTCGGAAAAATCTTATTGGGCTTATATCCCATACCCTCCAGTGTTCCAGCCTGTTACATGGGATGCTAAGATTATTACTGTTTTTACTAATCATTCATCTTTTTAGGAGGTCCCACTCTTTTTTCATCACAAGTCAAAACTGCTATTAATCAAAATTTTTCTTTTTCAGGTTGTTCTACGTCTCCTCCAACATGTTTTAATTTACCTAAAAAATCAGAATGGTTCCTTGATATTTTGGGTTGTTTAAACTGATGTATAAAACTCACATATCAGTCACATATGGTAACTGATAGCCTCTCTTATCTTCCCAGAATGGCAAATGACTGAGATAATAGGTTTCTTAAATTATTTATGCTGGAGGACTCTGACCCTAAATTAGCAACTAGGCTTGGGAGGGACAGATCGAGGCCCCGGGGCCAAAATCGTGCCACCATGCCCCATTCTGGCAATTGGAGACTCTGGTGACCTAAAAGACACCTCCCACATGCATCACAATGGGCAACCACGGCTCCCCAGGGAAATGTCCACGTGGGCGGAGGATGATGGAGTGATTGGGAGAGGAAGGGGCCCTACCCCCACCCAAGGGTGGCAGACAGGGCGACTGTAACCTGGACTGCCCTTGGCATTACCATACCACCTTGATCGCTCTGTGCCCGATGGCCGCCCTAGTTTTGGTGGGTCTGTTCCGTGAGCTCACACACGTCTGTGCCATGGGGCAGAAGGGTGGAGGGTGGAGGCCAACCTTCTGGGGCATGTGGTCAAAGGCATAGAAAGGAAAAGCCCAGTGGCCACCTTTGAAACCTCCCACAAACAACAGGCCAGAAAGTACCTTTTCCTCTCCCATTCCTGAGGGAGACTCCTCGCACTGGGTGTCAGGGTTGGTGTTAGTGGTGGTGGTAGTGATGATTATTATTTAGAGTCAGAATCCCTCCCAGAGGGCAGGGGCACTCTCACCGCCTCCGTGGACTCCACCTTCTGCGCTCATGTGATCCTCCCACCTCAAATCCCTGAGTGGCTGGAATCACAGACCTGTGCCACCACACCCAGATAATCTTTGGATTTATTATTGATGGCCAAAATGAGGTCTCGCCCAGTGTCCTGGGCTGATGTTGAACCTGCAGGCTCAGGCCATCCAATCACCTGGGTCTCCGTAGGGCCAGGATGCCAGGCTGAGACACTGAGTCCAGCCTGTGGTTGTGTTGGTGGTGGTGTTTGGTATTATTTTTCTCAGACGGAGTCCCGATCAGTCACCTAGGACAGAGGACAGGGGCCCACTCTCTGCCACCATGGCCTCCACCAGAGGGTCACCAGCAATCCTTCTCCCGCTGCCTCCCGAGTGGCCATAACGACAGGCATGTACCACCACGCTTGGCTCATTTTTTTGTCTTCTTGTATAGACGAGGTCTCGGCAAAGCGCCCATGCTGGTCTCGAACCTGGGTCTCAGACTTTCCAATCGCTTTGGTCTCCCAGAGTGCTGGGATGAAGGCATGAGGCTCCACTCCTGGCCTACGCAGCTTTCTCAGGGCTGACTCCTTTCAAACAACCCAGGACACCGGGGAGTTGGGCCGGAGTCTCCTACCAAGCCCTCCCATGGGAGATCACTGGTGCAGGGGAATGTCTCCACATGGGCGCCACCACTCCACCAGCCTCATTCCCTAGGGTTAATCCTCTCCTTCCTCTCAGGGGCCTCCATGGTGAAAGGGAGGGCTCGACTCTCAAATCTACAAGGGGTGGTGATGGCCGGGTGACTCACACCTGTCTCCTCAGCTTTCTGGGAAGCCAAGACAGGAAGAAGGCCAGAGCCCAGGAGCTCGAGACCAGGCTGAACACCAAAGCAATCCCCCAACTTCACCCCAAGAAAAACCCAGAAAACTTTGGTTAAGGGCAGTCCTTGATGGGAGGATCACCTCTGGCCCAGATTTCAAGACAAGGCAGAAGACCAGGTTTTGGACCAAATGGAAAGCCTGTGATTGCAGAAGTTTGGGATGCCCATCCTGAGAGGATGGCCTGAGATGTGTGGTTTGAGAGCACCCTGAGCAACCTAGTGAGGGAAGGAAAGAAGGAAAGAAAGAAAGAAAGAGAAAGAAAGAAAGGAAGGAAGGAAGGAAGGAAGGAAGGAAGGAAGGAAGGAAGGAAGAAATCCATTCTCCTGCAAACATTCTACTCTCAGTCTGTCCACCCCCATTCCCCCAAATGTTAGGGTCACCCACACTCAGCAACTTCCAGTACCTATCTCCACAATGGCTGCCCCCATTTGGTGCCAGA
This sequence comes from Carlito syrichta, assembly GCF_000164805.1. Taxonomy (NCBI): domain Eukaryota; kingdom Metazoa; phylum Chordata; class Mammalia; order Primates; family Tarsiidae; genus Carlito; species Carlito syrichta. Next base: position 145,924 of record NW_007261401.1, read on the forward strand.
GTTACCAATGTTCCCTGGACATGTTCCTGCCAACTCTTCTCTCCTAGGTGAGAAATGTGCCCCTGGCAGGCCTAACAACAGACTTGGCAACGAAGGTCTTCTGCCAAGAAAGCCCAGAGACACATCCTTAACCCAGGGATATTTCTTCCACCTAATCCCATTTTTTGTCTCTAAAGCCAGTTACCCTGTGAACAGACCACGCACAGTTGAGAATCTGTGTATGATTCTGATATTTTTGGAGACAGGGACTGCCTCTGTGGTCCAGGCTGGGACCTGGGGACAAGACAGTATTTCACCACCAGTCTCAACATTGTGGGCTCTGGTGATCCTCCCACCTCAGCCTCCAGAATGGCCTGAACAAGGGGAACCTCAATCCCAGACCTGTTGGGAGCCAACATCTACAGCTACATGGCTGAGGCCTGTAAAGGCCCATCTGGAAGATCACCTCTGATGTAGGATATCAGTTATACCTATAATATTGGTGTGTGATTAGTGACCAGTGTGCATACATGGCAATAAAACTTATAAGTAAATATCAATATGCCTGATGGAAAGTGCACAGCAGAATTACTTTTCTCTGTCTTTCTAAGTTTTACTTCTTTCTAGATATTTTTTAACTTCTATTTCTTGGTAGACTGGTTAATCAGCTCTTGTTCCCGAAAGCTGTTTCCCCTAGGGCTAAAATTAGAAACTAAATTACTATCATAGTTTTGTTGCCCTGCCCCTAGCCAGGCAGAACGTTTTCTTTTGTTTCGTTAATTACCGAAACTCTGTCTGCTTCAGCCCATGGCCACCATCATGGCGGCCATGCATTTCCTTGTTCAAGAGTGTGACAGCTACTATTTGATTTTTAGAGTAGACTTGTTAGGATAAAATATATACATATACACTCATAGTTGCGTAAATTTATGCTTGCTGTTTTGTTTCCTTTTGCTACATTATTCAAATATAATAGTTACTATAAGATTTATAAAAGAATTAATGATGAGGTATTAGCTTAATAGGATATAGCATAGTATTAAAGGTCAATCATTAGATTATATAAAAATTAAAGTTTAGACATATGAAACTCATATGAATTATAGTAAAGTTTGGTAGTTTAAGAATAAGTTTTAACTGAGTTATAAGGCATTACATTAAATCGTAATAGGATAATAGTATAACTAACAGCTAAGTCATTTAAGTAAACTTATAGATTATAGTATAGTGCTAAGTTGATAATATTAATCGTTAAAAAATATTAGGAGTCAATGAATTTGGATTGAACCTAGAGTTAACTTAGAAAGTTTTTTGTATTAATCAGGGTTTAGAACAAAGAGTATAATATGAATGATTTATTGAACATTATGGAAAACACTTTGAACAATCTGTATTGAAATTGTGCACCTGTGACCTTAATGTGGGTTTTGTGAAGCACGACAGGCATCATGGAACTCGAATTGTTTGCTTGGAACTTGCAAATCACGTGATGGTCTTATGATGCATAGTTTGTAAAGCACGGAACTTGTACGCCCCCAGCAAGTGATTATCACACTGCTGGAGGGTATAGAAAATGGTATATAAGTTGGAAAGGTCCGAATAAAATTTGGCTTCAGTCCTGATCAGACTGTTCCCAGAAGAACTGCCTCCGAGTGGTCTCTTCTCTCCGTCCAGATTCTCCAGTGCCGTCCTAACCTGCCCTTGGTTGGAGCGGGTCTCCGACACAGACCCCCTGTTTGGACGCATGCTAGACGGGGTCTCCCTGTGTGGTCCAAGCTGGCTTTGGGCTCCTGGATTCCAGCCAACCTCTGGCCTCAGCCTCCCAGCAATGGGATTCCAGGCATGGGCAGCCACTCCAGGCCTTCTCGTTCATTTTCAATGAAGGAACAAGGCAGGGCTTTGGGGCTCAGCCTCGTCATCACAGCACTTTCAGTGGCCAAGGCCAGCTGCCAGCCTGAACCTGTGAGCTGAGACCTGAAGGGCAACTCGGTGAGACTTCATCTCTAACCTCCATCCCAAATGAGCCGGGTATGGTTGTGTTTGCTTGCTTGTCATTCTGGCTCCTCAGAAGGCCATATCACGCTTGCTGGAGCCTGGCGGCTTGAGGCTGCAGTGGCCAGGATTGAGTCCACTCTCTCGAGCCTGGGTGATGGAGTGAGACTCTGACTCAAAAAAAGGAAAAAAGGGATAAAAAAGAACAGCATCCATTTGTGTATGGAGTTGGAATCATTGTGGACAGAGACCATTTTGGACGGAGGTAACAGGCTTGGGCTTAGAGTTCCTGAAAGATGGTGGATCAGCAGATAATCGGGCTGTGACTTTGGGAGGCCAATATGGGGACCACTGGAGCCAGGAGTTTGAGACCAGCTTGGGCCACGTTGCGAGACCTTGTAACTCCCCTGAATGCAAACACTGGTGTCGCGTGTGGTGGCACCCTCAGTCCTGGCTTCTTGGGATGTGGTGGCCTCCCTCCCAGGGTGCTCCTTTGAATCACCCTGGCTGACAGAACGTGCAAGTTCAAGTCGGGCACTGTGGATCATGGCTGTCAGCCCTGCACACAGGGAGGCCAAGGCGGGAAGCTGCCTGAGCCCAGGGTTTAGAGATAAGCCCAGGCGACCTTGCCAGACCTCAATTTGGTGTAAGGTCTCCAAATTCAGGTCAAGTGTGATGGCCCATGGAGTTTCAGATGCTTAGTGACCAAGGCAAGAGGACTTCCTGAGCTTGGAGGTCGAGGCCCCAGAGCGACGATCATGCCCCTATGCTCCATCCTGGCACATGGAGAATCTGGCAACACAAAAGATACCTCCCACATGCATCAAGTCGGGTGTTCACGGCTCCCCAGGGAATAGTCTGCATAGGCAGGGGACGATGGTGTGATTGGGAGAGAAAGGGCTCCTCCCCATGCTCAAACATTGAAGACAGGGTGACCAGAACCAGGACTGGTGGCGGCATTGCTGGACCACCTTACGCTCTTTGCCCAATGTCCGCCCTAGCTCAGGGCCGTCTATTCTGTGAGCTTAAACACATCTTTCCTGTGGGGCACAAATGTGGAGTGTGGAGACAGACCTTCTGGAGTGCATGGTCGAAGGTGTGGGATGGAAGTGTCCAGTGGCCACATGTGAAATCTCCATTGAACGACAGGCCAGTAAGTGCATTTTCATCACCCTTCCCTGAGGGTGACACCTCATGCTGGGTGGCAGGCGTGGGGGTGGTGGTGTTGGTGATTATTATTTTTTGGAGTCAAATTCCCATCTGTAAGACTTGAGCACAGGGGCACGCAAACAGTCATCTTGGACTTCCCTGGCTGCACCCAAGCGATCCTCTCACTTCCATCTTCAAAATGGTTGGAACCACAGGCCTGTGCCACCACACACAGTTAATCTTTGGATTTATTTTTGATGACCGATATGAGGACTTGCACCATGTCCCAGAATGGTGTCAAACCCACAGCTCCTACTGTCCACTCACCTGGACTTCTGAAGGGCCAGGATGCTAGACTGCACCCATGAGCCTGGCCTGTGTTTGTGGTGGTGGTGGTTGTTAGTATTATTTTTCTGAATTGGAGTCCCACTCTGTCACTCAGGCCATAGCACTGGGGCCCACTCTCAGCCACTGTGGCCTCCACCGACTGGGTTCCAGCAATCCTCCAGCCATGGCCTCACAAGTGGCCAGATCAAAAGGCCTGCATCAACAAGCTCGGCTCATTTTTTTGGCTTTTGTAGAGACAAGTTCTCATCAATGTGCCAAGGTTGGTCTCAAACCCAGGAGCTCAGGTTATCCTCTCACTTCAGCCTACCAGAACAGGCATGATCCACTGCACCCAGCCTCCACATGATTCTCAGGTGCCACCACAAGGCTCACTACCTTACTATAACCCGAGACCCCAGAGAGGGTGGTTGGATTCGCCAGCAGAGTCCTTCACAGTGGGAGTGACTGGCACATGTGCGTGTCTCTGCCAGGGCACCCACCTTTCCTCCCGCCTTGCTCCCCAGGGTGGTCCCACTCTATCCTCACATGGGGTGCCTTGGTTAAAGGGAGGGCATGGATCTTAAACCTTTGATGTGGCGAAGACAGCCGAGTAACTCACGTCTGACTCCTCAGCACTCTGAGATGCTGAGATGGGAAGATGGCTGGATCCCAGCTGCTTGAGACAATGTTGGACACCATTTTAGCCGCCACCTCGACCCAAGCAGAACATAGAAAACCTTGGGTGAGGAAAAGACTCGTGGGAGGATCACCTCTGACCCATAGTTCAAGACCAGGGTGTCGACCAAATGGAAAACCTGTGATTACAGCAGTTTGGGAGGCCCACTAAGAGAGGATGACCCGAGTTGGGGGGTTTGCGAGCAGCCTGGGTAAACTAGTGAGGAAAAAAAAGAAAGAAAGAAAGAAAGAAAGAAAGAAAGAAAGAAAGAAAGAAAGAAAGAAAGAAAGAAAGGAAGAGAGGAAGAGAGGAAGAGAGGAAGGAAGAGAGGATGGAAGGAAGAAAGAATGGAAAGAAAGGAAGGAAGGAGGGAAGATAGGAAGGAAGATAGGAAGGAAGGAAGCAAGGAAAGAAGAAAGGAAAAACAAAGAAAGAAATCCATTCTTCTGCAAATTTTGTCTCCTCAGTCCTTACCCTCAGCCACCCCCTTATTTGAGAGTGTCCCAAGCTCAGCACCTATATACACCAACCTCCCCAAATGATGGTCATAGCTTTGTTTCAGGAGTTCCCACACTCCCTGGCCGGGTTCCTGCTGGCTCTCCTCTCCGAGGTGTGAAATATGGACCAGGCAGGCTGACACTCTGACTCGGCAACTAGGACCTTCCGCCAAGAAATCCCAGGGACACATCCCTAACCTGGGGGAATTTCTTCACCCCAATACCATTTTTCCTGGCTCTAAAGTCAGTCGCCCTGTGAACACATGAAGTGTAGTTGAGAATATGTATATGATTCTCATGTTTTTGAAGACAGTGTCTGGCTCTGTGGCACAGGCTGGTGCCCAGGGACATGACCATCATTCACCACCAACCTCAAAACCATGGGCTCCGGTGATCCTCCCACCTCAGCCTCCAGAGTGACAGGAATATGGGCACCCCGACCCTAGACTCCCAGTTTGGATGGCTGCAGAAATGGGCTCTTCCTGCATGGCCCATGCTGGCCTTTGGCTCCTGGGCTTTAGACATCCTCCAGCCTCGGCCTCCCAGAGCGCTGGGATTTCAAATGTGGTCCGCCGCGCTAGGCCTTCTTGTTCATTTTTGACGAAGGATCATGGCTGGGATGGGGGCTCAGCCTCGTCATCCTAGCACTTTGGGAGGCAGAGTCCAGTGGCTGGCCAAGCCTGTGAACCCAGACATGCCCAGGCACCTTGGCGAGCCTCATCTCTACCCTCCATCCCAATGGAACTGGGCGTGGTGGCACATGCCTGTTGTTCCGGCTCCTTGGATGGTCAGGGAAAGACTCATGGGAAGCCGGCAGGACAAGGCTGTGGTGGCCGGAAGTGAGCCACCACCTTCCAGCCTGGGCAGTGGAGTGAGACTCCCACTCAAAGAAAAAAGGAAAAAAGTAAATTAAATAAGAGTATCCATTTGTGTATGGAATCAGGAACATCATGAACAGACAGAGATCATTTGGGAAGGAGTCCCCAGCCTTGGGCCTAGAGTTCCCAAAAGATGGTGGATCAGCAGACAATCCATCTGTGTCTTTGAAAGGCCAAAGCAGAAGACCTCGTGCTCCCGGGACTTTGAGATGAGCCTGGGCCACGTAGCACGACCTCGTCACTCCACAGAATGCAAACACTGGAGTTGTGAGTAGTGGCACCTGTGGTGCTGGCTACACGGGATGAGGTGGCCTCCCTCCTGGGGCATTTCTTTGCATCGCTCCCACCAACAGATTGTACGAGTCCAGGCCAGGCACTGTGGCTCACGGTCATCATCCCCACGCCCTGGGAGGCCGATGCAGAAGGCTGCCTGAGCCTAGGGGTCAGAGAGCAGCTTGGGTGATGTGGCCAGACTTCATGTTGGTGAGAGGTCCCCAAAATCGAGTCACGCATAATAGCCCACAGAGTCTCAGCTGCTCAGGTGCTGAGGCAGGATTACCAATTGAGCCCTGCAGATAGAGGCCCCAGGAGTCACAATTGTGCTGCCGCACTGCAGCCCTGCACTCGGAGACTCTGGCAACACAAATGATGCCTCTGACATGCATCACAACAGGTATCTAAGTCTCCCAAGGGAAAGGTCCACATGTGTGGGCCATGATACAGTGATCAGAAGAAAAAATGACCCTCCCGAACCTGAAAGTGGCAGACCGGGTGACCGGAACCTGGGCTGGCTGTGACGTTGCAGCACTTCTTTAATTGCTCTGTGCCTGATGTCTGCCCTTGGTGGCCTCTGTTCCATGGGCTCACATGCATCTTTGTTTTGGGGCCCAAGTGTGGATGGTGAAGGCATGCCTTCTGGGACACATGACCGAAGGCATGGGATGGACTTGCCCAGTGGCTACCTTAGAAACTTCCCACAAACAACAGGCAGGAAAGTGCCTTTTTCTCTCTCATCCCTGAGGGTGACCCCTCACGCTGGGTGGCAGGAGTGTTGGTGATGGCGGTGGTGGTGATTATTAATATTTGGAGTCGAAATCCCACTCTGTCATCCATGCCTTAGTGCAGGTGCACATTTACGGGCACCACAGACTCCAGCTGCCTAGCTCAGGCGATCGTCCCACAACACCCCCTAAGTGACTGGAACTCCAAGCCTGCAAAACCATGACTGGCTAATCTTTGGATTTATTTTTGTTGCCTAGTGTCCTGTACTGGTCTTGAACACACAGGCTCAGGCCGTTCACTCACCTCGGCCTCTCAAGGGCTGGGATGCCAGGCTGAGCCCCTGAGCCTGGCCTGTGTTTGTGGGAGTGGTGGTTGGTATCATCATGCTGAGTCGAAGTCACATTCTATCACTCAGGCCGTAGTGAAGGGGCCTGCTCTTGGCCACCATGGCCTCCACCACCTAGGCTGCAGTGATTCTCTCACCGCGGCCTCCCAAGTGGGCAGAAAAACAGGTGTGTGCCACCACACTTGGCTCAATATTTTGGTGTTTTGTAGAGATAAGCTCTCCTCAAGGTGCCCAGGTTGGTTCAATCCTGCAGGCTCAGGCCATCCTCTTGCCTCAACCTCCCATAGCACCAGGTGAGAGGTATGATCCCTCGCTTCCAGCCTTCACACCCCTCCTGGGACCCACTGCAAGGACAGCTCCCTTCAGATGACATGGGACCCTGGTGAAGGCAGCTAGAGTCACCTGCCGATCCCACCATGGGGGAGCACCTGGCGCAGGGGTTTGTCTCTGCCATGGTGCACAACCCTGCACTTGCCTCAAAACCCAGGGTGGACCTGCTTGCTCATCCCAGGGGCTGCCTCAGGGAAAGGGTGGATGAGACTCTCAAACCGTGGGGGGGGCCCGCCAGGCAACTCATGCCTGTCTCCTTGGAAGTCGGGAAGGCCGAGACAGGAAGATGATCAGAGCCTGGAAACTGAGATCATGCTGTATACTATAGCAAGCCATGATCTCGACCCCAAGTAAAACCCAGAAAACCATGGATATGGGAAGACCTTGGCAGAAGGATCTCCTCTAGTGCTGAATTCAAGATCAGGCTGGAAGATTAGGATGTCGATCAAATGAAAAGCCTGTGATCGCAGTGGATTCAGAGTACCAGGACAAGAGGATTGGCCGAGTAGGGTGGTTTGAGAGCAACCTGGGCAAACTAGTGAGGAAAGAAAAGAAAAAAAGAAGGAAGGAAGGAAGGAAGGAAGTTAGGAAGGAAGGAAGGAAGGAAGGAAGGAAGGGAGGAAGGAAGGAAGGAAGGAAGGAAGGAAGGAAGATAAGAAAGAAAGAAGGAAAGAAAGAAAGAAAGATCGAAAGAAAGAGAAAGAAAGAAAGAAAGAAAGAAAGAAAGAAAGAAAGAAAGAAAGAAAGAAAGAAAGAAAGAAAGAAAGAAAGAAAGAAAGATCCATTCGCCTGTAAATCTTCTGCCCTCAGTTCTTCACCCCTAGGCCCCCAACATGTGACAGTCCTCCAAACTCGGCACATTCCAGCCTCAACCCCTCCATGGCTGCCCCTGCATTGGTGCGGGTTTTCCCGAGGCTCTCCTGCTGGGTTCCTGCCAGCTCTCCTCTCTGAGGGGAGAGGGGCAATCTGACCCTCCCTCTCAGCAACAAGGACCTTCCATCAAGAAAGACAAGGGACACATTCCTCACCTGGGGATATTCCTTCCACCCAATCCCAATTTTCATGACTCTAAAGCCAGTTGCCTGTGAACTCACCATGCATAGTTGAGAATCCGTGTTCGATTCTGATGTTTTTGAAGACAGGGTTTGGCTCTGTGGACATGGTTGGGCCCCAGGGACATAACGGTCTTTCTCTGCCAGCATCAAAATCATGGGCTCCTGTGATCCTCCCGCCTCAGACCCTGGAGTGGCTGGGATGATGGGAATCCCGACCTCAGACCCCCTTTTTGATGGAAGCAGAGATGGGGTCTCCCAGCATGTCCTGGGCTGGCCTTGGGCTCCTGGGCTCCAGCCATCCTCCCACCTCTGCATCCCAGATTGCTGGGATTCCAGGCAGGGGACTCTGAGGCAGGGCTTCTGGTTCATTGTCGATGAAGGATTGAGGCCAGGTTTGGGGGCTCAACCTCATCATCTCAGCACTTTGGGAGGCTGAGGCCAATGGCTGGCCCCAGCCTGCAGGCCGAGACCCACCCGAGCAAGTCGGCGAGAGCTCTTCTCTACTCTCCATCCCAAATGAGCCAGGTGCTGTGGTGTGCACCTGTCATTCTGGTTCCTCAGAAGCCCGGGGAAACCCTCGCCCTAGCCTGGCAGGCCAAGTTTGCAGTGGTAGGAAGCGAGCTACCACTCTCCAGTCTGGGCGATGGAGTGAGACTCTGACTCAAAGAAAAAAAGGAACAAAAGAAAAGCATACATCTGTGAACAGAGATGGGATCATTGTGAACAGACAGATCATTTGGGAAGGAGGCCCAAGACTTGGACCTAGAGTTCCTGAAAGAGGGTGGATCAGCAGATAATCTAGCTTTGGATTTGGGTGACTGCAGCCCAGGAGTTCGAGACCAACCTGGGCCAGGTAGCGAGACCTCATCACTCCCCAGGACGCAAGCACTGGAGGCACATGTGGTGGTATATGTGGTCCCAGTAACACGGGATGTGGTGGCCTCCATTAAGGGGTGTGCCTTTGTGTCATCCCCACTGACATCACGTGCGAGTGTAGACTGGGTGCCATGGCTCATGGCTATCAGCCCTGGGACCTGGGGAGCAGAGGCAGGAGGCTGCCTGAGCCCCCAGATTCAGAGACCAGTCCGCGCTGCTTGGACTGACCTCATCTCAGTGAGAGGGCCCAAACATTGAGTCAGGCGTGGTGGCCCCCAGAGTCCAGGCTGCTTGGGGACAAAGGCAGGAGGACCATCCTAGTACCACAGGTTGAGGCCCAGAAGACACGATTGTGCCACCGTGCCCCAGCCCCACCTATGGGAACTCCAGTGACAAAAAAGACACCACCAATGTGTGTCACGACGGGCACCCATGGCTCCCCAGGTAAAGGTCTGTGTGGTAGTGGGATGATGGAGTAATCGGAAGAGGAATGGGCCCTCCCTCCACAGCATTGCCAGACCTCTTTAATCCCTCTATGCCCGATGGCTGCCCTAACTTGGCTCAGTCTGTTCCATGAGCTTACACGTGTCTGCCGTAGGGCATGTGTGTGGAGAGTGGAGGCAGGCCTTTTGGGACATGTGACCGAAAGCACGGGACAGATGTGCCCATTGACCAACTTTGAAACCACTGGCAAATGACAGGCGGGAAAGTACCTTCTCCTCTCCCTCCCTGAGGGTAATTCCTCGCTCTGGGTGGCAGCGGTGGTGGTGGTGGCAGTGGTGGTTATTATTATTTGAAGTTGAAATCCCACTCTGTCACCCAGACCTTAGCACAGGTGCATGCTCAGGGACACCATGGACTCCACCTGCCAGGCTCAGGTGATCCTCCCACCTCAGCCCAAGGAGTGGCTGGAACAAGTGGCCTGCACCACAATGCCTGGCTAATCTTTGGATTTATTTTTGATCGCCGAGATGAGGTCCCACCCCATGTCCCAGGCTGGTGTCAAACCCGCAGGCTCAGGCCTTCCACTCGCCTGCACCTCCGAAGGACCGGGATGACTGGCTGAGCCCCTGAACCAGGCCTGTTCTTGTGGTGGTGGTGATGGTTGGTATTATTCTGAGTCAGAGTCCTGCTCTGTCACCCAGCCCAGAGCACAGGGGCCCACTCTCAGCCACAACGCCCTCCACAGGCTGGGCTCCAGTGATCCTCCCACTGCAGCCTCCTGAGTGGCCGGAATGAAAGGCCTGCACCACCAATCTCAGATCATTTTGGCTTCTTGTAGAGATGAGGTCTGGGCAAGGTTCCCAGGCTGGTCTTGAACCTGAAGTCTCAGGCCATCCTCTTGCCTCAGCCTCCAGAGCACTGGGATGACAGACGTTAGCCCTTGCACCTGGCCTCAACACTCCTCTCAGGGTCCCACAGTGAGGTCCTCTCCTTACTGACGACCTGGGATCCCAGAGATTGTGGCTGGCTTAGCCTGCCATGCCCTCTGCTGAGGGAGCACTTGGCACATGAGCATGTCTACGCCGGGTCTCCTATCCTTCCTCCTGCCTTGTTCCTCAGGGTATACCCACTCGTTTCTCCTAGGGGCTGGCTCGGGGAAAGAAAGGGCATGACTCTCAAATCTTCAGGGGGGCAGGGACAGCCAGCCAACTCATGCATGTCTCTTTGGCATTCGGGGAGGCCAAGACAGGAAGATGGTCAGAGCCTGGGAACTCCAGACCAGGTTGGATACCATAGCAAGCCCTCACCTCGACCTCCAAGCAAAACCCGGAAAAACTTGGATAAGTACAGGCCTTGGCAGGAGGATTGCCTCTGGCCCAGAGTTCAAGATGAGGCAGGAGACCAGGATGTTGATCAAATAGAAAGCTTGTGATAGCTGGAGTTGGGAAACTGAGGCCGAGAGTTTGACTCAAGTTGAGTGGTTTTAGAGCAGCCTGGGCACCCCAGTGAGGAAAGAAATGTAAGAAAGGAAGAAAGAAAGAAAGAAAGAAAGAAAGAAAGAAAGAAAGAAAGAAAGAAAGAAAGAAAGAAAGAAAGGAAGGAAGGAAGGAAGGAAGGAAGGAAGGAAGAAAGAAAGAAAGAAAGAAAGAAAGAAAGAAAGAAAGAAAGAAAGAAAGAAAGAAAGAAAGAAAAAGAAAGAAATCAATTCTTCTGCAAAACTTCTGCCCTCAGTCCTGCCCTGCTGGTCAATCACATGTGAATGTCCCCCAAACTCAGAACCTTTCACCCACAACCCCACCCATGAATGCTCACACTTTGGTGTGGGAGTTCCCAAGGCTCCCTGGACATGTTCCTGCTGGCTCTCCTCTCGAGGTGTGAAATGTGTCTCGGGCAGCCAAAACCTCCGACTCAGCAACAAGGACCTTTCACCAAGATAGGCAAGGAACACATTCCTCACCCGGGGACATTTCTTCCCTCCAATCCAATTTTTCCTGGATCTAAAGACAGTTGCCCTGTGAACACACCACATGCAGTTGACAATCAGTGTATGATTCTGATGTTTTTGGAGAAAGAGTATGGCTCTGTGATCAAGGCAGGGGCCAGGGACACGACCGATGTTCACTGCCAGCCTCAAAATCATGGGCTGTGGTGATCCTCCCACCTCAGCCTCCAGAGTGCCCAGTAAGACAGGTACTTCGACCCCAGAGCCCCTAATTGGTTGGGTGCAGAAAAGGGGTCTCACTGCGTGACCTGGGCTGGCCTTGGGCTCCTGGGCTCCAGCCATTTTCCGGCCTTGGCCTCCCACTGGGAGTCCAAACGTGGGCTACTGCACCAGACCTTCTGGTTGGTTTTCAAGGAAGGATAGAGGCTGGGTTTTGGGGCTCAGCCTCATCATCCCAGAGCTTTGGGAGGCTGAGGCCATCCCAGGTGATGTTGACAGAACTCATCTCAGTGAGATGTTCCCAAAATTGAACATCTTGGTGAGATGTTCCCAAAATCGAGTCTGTCATGGTGGCCCCCAAGGTCCTGGCTGCTCGGGGGCTAAGATGGAGGAATTCCTGATCCTCGCAGTTCAAGGCCCCAGGAGCCAAGATCATGCCACCACTCCCCAGTCAGGCTGATGGAGACTCTGGTGACAAAAATGATAACTCCCACGTGCATCACGATGGGCGTCCACAGCTCCCCACTGAAAGGTTCACGTGGGCGGGAGATGATCGAGTGATCAGTAAAGTAGCCCTCCCCCCCGAAGATTACAGACTGGGTGAACAGAACCTGGGCTGGCTGTGCCATTGCTGGACCGCTTTTTTCTGTGTCCAACAGCCACACTAAGTCTGGGCTGTCTGTTCCGTGAGCTCACATGCATCTCTGCCATGGGGCACAAGAGTGGAGGGTGGAGGCAGGCCATCTGGGATGCATCGACAAAGTCATGGGACAGACTTGTCCAGTGGCCACCTTTGAAACCTCCCACAAACGACAGGGGGGAAGTGCCTTTTTCCCTCTGATCTCTGAGGGTGACTCCTCAAGCTGGTGGCAAGGTTGGTGGTGGTGGCGGTGGTGGTGATTATTATTATTTTAAGTTTGAATCCTGCTCTGTTGCACAGGCCTCAGTGCAGGGGCATGCTCATGGCCACCGCAGACTCCACCTTCTGGGTTCAGCCGATCATCCCACAATGTCCCCCTGAGTGGCTGGAACCACTAGCCTGAACCACCAAGACCGGCTAATTTTTGGTTTTATATTTGATTGCTGAGACGAGGACTTGCCCAGTGTCCTGAGCTGGTCTTGAACTCGTAGGCTCAGGCCGTTCACTCAACTCAGCTTCTGAAGGGCTGGGATGCCAGGCTGAGCCCCTGAGCCTGGCCTGTGGTTGTGGCGGTGGTGGTTGGTATCATCATGCTGAGTCGGTGTCATGCTCTGTCACTGAGGCCAGAGCACAGGGGCCCACTCTCGGCCACCTCAGCCTCCACTGGCTGGATTCTGGTGATCCTCCTGCCATGGCCTTCTGAGTGGGCAGAACGACATGGTGTGTGCCACCACACTCGGCCCATTTTTTTGTCTTCTTGTAGAGATGAGCTCTCACCAAGTTGCCTGGACTGGTCTGAAACACGAGGGCTCAGGCCATCCTCTCACTATGGCCTCCAAAAGTGCTGGGGTGACAGGCATGAGCCCCATGACCGACCTTCACAACCCTATCAGGGCCCTACCACGAGGCCCACTCCATTAGTTAACCTGGGACCATGGAGAGTGCATCTGTAGTCGCCCACTGAGTCTGCGATGGGGGAGGGCCTTGCACTGAGGCCTGTCTCTGCTGTGGTGCCCACCCCTCTGCCCAGCTCGATCCCCAGGGTGGATCTGCACACTCCTCCCAGGGACCACCTCGGGGAAAGGAAGGATGTGACTCTCAAACTATCAGGGGAGGGCCAGCCAGGCGACTCACACCTATCTCCTCAGCACTTCGGGGAGGCCAAGACGGGAAGATGGCTGAAGCCCAGGAGGTGAAACCAGGCTGAAGACTATAGCAAGCCCCCATCTCGACCCCAGGCAAAACCCAGAAAACCTTGGATAAGGGCAGGCTTTGATGGGAGGATCACCACTGGCCCAGAGTTCAAGACCAGGCAGGAAGACCAGGATGCTGACCAAATGTAACTCTTGTGATCGCAGCAGTTTTGGAGGCTCAAGCTGAGAGGATGGCCTGAGTTGGGTGGTTTGAGTGTGGCCTGGGCAACCTAGTGAGGAAAGAAAAGAAACAAAGAAAGAAACAAACAAAGAAAGAATGAATGAAAGAAATGAAACAAGGAAGGAAGAAAAGAAACAAGGAAAAGAAAGAAATAAAGAAAAAAAGAAAGAAAAATCCATTCTCCAGCAGATCTTCTGCCCTCAGTCCTTCCCCTCCTACCCCCACACACAAGGTCCCCCAAGCTTGGCACCTTCCAGCCCGTACCTCTGGTGCTCAGCCTCATCATTCCACACTTTGGGAGGTGGAGGCCATTGGCTGGCCCAAGACCATGGGCCGAGACCCTCCCGGACATCTCCAGGAGACTCGTCTCTACCCTCCATCCCAAATGACTTGGCCTGTTGTCATGCGCCTATTGTTCTGGCTCCTCAGAAACCTGTGGAAATGCTCACTGGAGCCCAGCGGGCTGAGGCTGTGATGATCTGGAGTGAGCCAGTGCCCTCCAACTTGGGTGAGAGAGTGAGACTCCAACTCAAAGTAACAATGAAAAAAGGGGAAAAAAAGATCATCCATTTGTGTATGGAGTTGGGATCATCGTGAACAGATAGAGATCATTTGGAAAGGAGGCCCCAGCCTTGGCCCTAAAGTTTCTGAAAGACGGTGGGTCAGCTGACAATCGGGCTGTGGCTTTGGGTGTCTGAGGTGGGGGACCGCTGGAGCCCAGGAATTAGAGATCAACCTGGGCCAGGAAGTGAGACCTCGTCATTCCCCAGGATGCAAACACTGAAGTCTTGCCTGGTGTCGTCCGCAGTCTGGCTACACGGGATGTGGTGGCCTCCATCATGGATCGCTATTTGCATTGCCCCTGCTGACATAATGCGCAAGTCCAGGCTGGGCACCCTGGTTTACATCCATCAGCCCCATGCCCTGGGAGCCTGAGGCAGGAGACTGCCTGGGCCCATGGGTCAGAGACCAGACCGGGCAATTTCAAAGACCTCATCTCGGCATGAATTTCCCATAATCGAGTCAGCCGTGGTGGCCCCCAGAGTCCAGGTTGCTCAGGGGCTGAGGTGGGAGGACCACCTGAGCCCCACAGTTTGAGGCCTGGGAGCCATGATCATGCCGCCATGCCCCAACCAGACCGACATAGACATCGGTGACAAAAAGTATGCCTCCTACATGCATAACTATGTGTGTCCATGGCTCCCCAGCTGTAGGTCTGCATGGGAGGGGGGACAATGGAGTGATCAGGAGAGGAAGCAGCCCTCCCCCCTGAAGGTGGCAGAGTGGGTGACCGGAACCTGGGTTGGCTACAGAGTTGCCACCCTGCTTTGATCACTCTGTGCCCGAGGTCCACTGTAACTCGGGGCTGCCTGTTCCGTGAGCTCACATGCACCTTTGCCATGGAGCACAAGTGTAGAGGGTGGAGGCAGGTCTTCTGGGACACGCGGACCAAGGCACTGGATGGACGTACCCAGTGGCAACCTTTGAAATCTCACATGAACGACAGGGTGGAAGTGCATTTCCTCTCTCATACCTGAGGGCGACTTCTCGCAATGGGTGACAGGGGTGGTGATGATGATTATTATTATTTGGAATCTGAATTCCACTCTGTTGCCCAGGCATGAGCATAGGAGCATGCTCACAGCCACCACGGACTCCATCTGCTGGGCTCAGGCAATCCTCCTGCCCAGTGTCCAGGGCTGCTCTCAAACCCCCAGGCTAAGACCGTCCACTTGCATTGGCCTCGGGGAAAGGGAGGGTGTGACTCTCAAACCTTTGAGGGGTGAGGATGGCTGGGCAACTCATCACTGTCTCCTCAGCACTCAGGGAGGCCGAGACAGGAGGATGACCAGAGCCTGGGAGCTCGAGACCAGGCTGGACACCATAGCAAGCCCTAAGCTCAAACCCAAGTAAAATAGAGAAAACCTTGCATGAGGACAGGCTTCGGTGGGAGGATAGTCTCCAGCCTAGAGTTCAAGGCCAGACAGGAAGACCAAGAGTCAACTAAATGGAAAACCTGTGATCACAGCAGTTTGGGAGGCCCAGGCCGAGACGATGGCCCAAGTTGTGTGGTTTCAGAGCAGCTTGGGCAACCTAGTGAGGAAAGAAAGGAAGAAAGAAAGAAAGAATAAGGGAAGGAAGGAAGGAAGTAAAGAAAGAAAAAAAAATCCATTCTCCTTCAAACCTTCTTCCCCCAGGTTTTTCCCCTGCCTTCCCCACATATGAGGGTTCCCCAAGCTCAGCACACTCTAGTCCCAACACCCCCATGGTTGCCCCCTTTGGTGCAGGAGTTTCTGTGTCACCCTGGCCGGGTTCTTCTGGCTCTCCAAATCCCATTTTTTTCTGGCTCTAAAGCCAGTAGCCCTGTGAACACACCTTGTACAATTGAGAATATGTGTATGATTCTGATGTCTTTTGGACTGGGTCTGACTCTGTCACCCAGGCTGGGGCTCGGGGACACAACCATCATTCCCTGCCAGCTTCAAAATCATGTACTCCAGTGATCTTCTTGCCTCAGCCTCTGGTGTTGCTGGGATGATGGGCACCTCGATCCAAGACACCCTATTTGGATGGGTTTGGAGAGAGGGTCTCCCTGCATGATCCGGGCTGGCCTGGGGCAGCCTTGGTCTCCTGGACTCCAGCCATCCTCCCTCCTAAGTCTCCTAGAATCCTGGGATTCCAGGCATGGGTCACTGCATCAGGCCTTCTGGTTTGTTTTCAAAAAAGGATCGAGGCCATACTTGAGGGCTCAGCCTCATCATTCCAGCAGTTTTGGAGACTGAGGCTAAAGACTGGCCCAAGACCACAGGTAGTGACCCACCTGGGAAACTTGATGAGACCTCGTCTCTACCTTCCTTCCCAAATGAGCCGGGCATGGTGGCATGTGCCTGTCGTTTGCTACTCGGATGTCCATGGAAAGGCTCTCTGGAGCCTGGTGGACTGAGGCATGCTGGCCAGGAGTGAGCCACCACCCTCCAGTCTGGGCAATGGAGTGAGGCTCCAACTCAAAGAAATAAAGGAAAATAAAGAAGAGTATCCATTTGTCTATGGAGTTGGGAACATTGTGAGCAGACAAAGATCATTTGGGATGGAGTCCCCAGCCTTGAGCCTAGAGTTCCTCAAATATGGTGTATCAGCAGATATTTGGGCTGTGGCTTTGGGAGGCTGAGATGGGGGACCGCTTGATACCGGGAGTTTGAGATCAGCCTGGGCCATGTAGCACTCCACGGAACACAAACACTGGAGTCACACTTGGTGGCCCCAACATTCCCGGCTACACTGGATGTGGTGGTTACAGGGCAATCCTTTGCATTGCCCCTGCTGACAGAACATGTGAGTCCAGGCAGGGTACCGTGGCTTACAGCCATCAGCCCTGCACCCTGGAAAGCTGAGGTGGGAGGCCACCTGAGCCCAGGTGTCAAGAGACTAGCCCAGGTGACATGGCCAGACCTTGTCTTGGCAAGAGGACCCCAACATTGAGTCAGGAGTGGTTGCCCCAGGAGTCCTGGCTGCTCGGAGGCTGACTCCGGTGACAGAAAAAATGCCTCCCACATGCATCATAATGGGCATTCAGGGCTCACCGCATGGGTGGGAGATGATGGAGTGGTCAGCAGAGGAAGGGGCTGTCCCCCCACCCAAAGGTGGCATACAAGGTGACCAGAAACTGGGCTGGCCACGGCATTGCCACACTACCTTAATAACTCTGTGTTCAAAGGCCTCCCTAGTTCAGGGCTGTTTGTTCTGTGAGCTCACACACGTCTTGCTGTGGGACATGAGTGTGGAGGGTGGAGACAGGCTTTCTGGGGAGTGTGGTCAAAAACGCAGGAAGGATGTGCCCGGTGGCCAGCTTTGAAACCTCTCATGAAAGACAGGCCAGACAATGTCTTTTCCTCTCCCATCCCTGAGGGTGAATTTTTGCCCTGGGTGCTGCGGTGGTGATTATTATTATTTACAGTCAGAATCCTCTATCACACAGACCAGAGCTCAGTGACATGCTCAAAACCACTGCAGATTCCACCTGCTGCGCTCAGCTGATCCTCCCACCTCAGCCGACCAAGTGGTTGGAGCCATAGGCCTGCATCATCACGCCTGGCTAAACCTTGGATTTATTTTTGATGGCCAAGACAAGGTCTTGTTCCATCTCCTAGGCTGTTTTCAAACTCACAGGCTCAGGCCGTCCATTCGCCTGGGCCTCCAAATTTCTTGGATGCTAGGCTGAGCACTTGAGCCTGGCCTGTGGTTGTTGTGGTGGTGGTATTTGCTACTATTATTCTGAGTCAGAGTCCTACTCTGTCACCCAGACCAGAGTGCAGAGGTCCACTCTCAGCCACTGTGGCCTCCACCTGCTGGTCTCCAGTGATCCTTCCACCATGACCTCCCAGGTGGCCGGACGATAGGCCTTTGCCACCACACTCATACTTTTTTTGGCTTCTTGTTGAAACAATGTCTTGCCTTGGTGCCCATTCTGGTCTTGAAACCAGGGGTTCAAGCCATTCTCTCACCTCAGCCACCCTGAGCGCTGGGATGACAGGTGTGAGCCCCCACACCAGGCCTCCTCACCCTTCTCAGGCCCCTCCATTAGACCTGAAACCTTTCAACGACCCTGTACTCTGGATAGGGTGGCCAGAGTAACCCACCGCCACTCCTCGTGGGAAGTGCCTGGTGCAGGGGCGTGTCTCTGCCTGGATGCCAACACCTTGGCCCACCTCGCTGCAAAGTGTTCATCCGCAAGCTCACCCAGGGCTCACCTGGGAAAAAGGGAGGGCATGACTCTCAAACCTTCTGGGGCTGGGGATGGCTGGGCGACTCACACCTGTCTCCTCGGCACTAGGGGAGGCTGAGAGGGGAAGATTTCTGGAGCCCTGGAGCTTGAGAGCAGGTTGGATATCATACCAAGCCCCATCCTCGACCCCAAGAAAAACTCAGAAAACTGGCTGATGGCAGGCCTCAGTGGGAGGTTCACCTCCGACCCAGAGTTCAAGAGCAGCCAGGAAGACAAGAATGCAGAACAAATGCAAAGCCTATTGCTGCAGCAGTTTTGGTTACCCAGGCTGAGAGGATGGCCTGAGTTGGGCAGTTTGAGAGAAGCCTGGGTAAACTAGTAAGGAAAGAAAGAAATAAAGAAAGAAAGAAAGAAAGAAGGAAAGAAAGAAAGAAAGAAAGAAAGAAAGAAAGAAAGAAAGAAAGAGAAAGAAAGAAAGAAAGACATTCTCCTGCAAACATTCTGCCCTCAGTACTTCTCCCCACCACCTCACATCTGAGTGTCCCCCAAACTCGGCATCTTCCAGCCCCAACTCCCCCAATGGCTGCCCCTGCTTTGGGGTGGGAGTATCTGAAGCTTCCTGGCCGGGTTCCTGCTGGCTCTCCTTTCTGAGGTGAGAAATGTGCCCCAGTCAGGTCGACCATCTGACTCGGCAACAAGGACCTTCCACCAAGAAAGGTCAGGGACACATCCCTCACCCAGGGACATTTCTTCCCCCACAATCCCATTGTTTCTGGATCTAAAGCCAGTCACCCTGTGAACACAGCACGTGCAGTTGAGAATGTGTGTAAGATTCTGATGTTTTTGCAGATAGGGTCTGGCTCTGTGGCCTCTGGCTGGGGCCCGGGGACAAGACTGTCATTCTCTGCCAGTCTCAAACTCATGGGCTTCAGAGATCCTCCAGCCTCAGCCACCAGAGTGGCCAGAATGACTGGCACCTCGATTCCAGACCCCCTGTTTTGAACCTGGTCTGTCCGTGGGTTCCTGGGCTCCAGCCATCCTCCTGCCTTGGCCTCCCAGAGCGCTGGGATTCCAGGCATGGGATGCTGCACCAGGGCTTCTGGTTCATTTTCAACAAAGGATCGAGCCTGAGCTTGGGGGCTCAGCCTCACCATCCCAGCACTTTGGGATGCGAGGCCAGCGGCCAACCTGAGCACGTGGGCTGAGACCCACCCTGGAAAATCAGCAAGATCACGTCTCTACCCTTCATCCCAAATGGGCTGGGTGTGGTGCTGTGCATCTGTTGTTCCTGCTCCTCAGAAGGCCAGGAAAAGCCTTGCCAGCAACCAGCGAGCCAAGGATACAGTGGCCAGAAATAAGCCACTGCCCTCCAGCCTGGGCAAAGGAGTTAGATTCAAAATCAAATAAATAAAGAAAAAATGAAAAAAAAGAAAAACATCCATTTGTGTATGGAATTGTGATCTTCGTGAACAGACAGAGATCATTTGAGGATGCCCCATCCTTGGGACTAGAGTACCCATATGAATGGTGCATTGGCAGACAGTCAGGATGTAGCTTTGAGATGCTGAGGTGGGGAACCGCTGGAGTCTGGAAGTTCGAGGTCATCCTGGGCTAAGTAGCAAGACCTCGTTGCTCCCTGGAACGCAAACCCCTGAGTCGCGTGTGGTGGTGCCCATGGTCCCTGCAACACGGGATGTGGTGGCCTCCATCACCATATGTTCTTTGGCATACCCCCCAGTTACAGAACGTGTGATTACAGGCCAGGTACTGTGACACACGGCCATCAACCCCACACATTGGGAAGAAGAAGCAGGAGTCTGTCTGAGCCCAGGGGTTGGAGACAAGCCCGGGCGAGGTGGCCAGATGTCATCTTGTTGAGAGGTCCCCAAAATTGAGTCAGGCATGGTGGTATCTGGAGTGCCAGTTGCTCAGAGGCTGAGGTGGGAGGACAGACTGAACCCGTCAGGCCGAAGCTCCAGGAGCCACGATCATGCCGCCATGTCCCAGCCCAGCTGATGGAGACTGCAGAGACGAAAAAGACATTTCCCGTGTGCATCATGATGGGCAACCACGGCTTCCCAGGGAAAGGTCTGCATGGGTGATATATGATGGAGTGATCAGGAGAGGAGGGGCCGACCCCCTCCTGAAGGTGGCAGAACGGGCGACCTGGGCTGGACATGGCATTGATGGACTCCCTTGATCGTTCTGTGCACGACAGACACCTTAACTGGGGGACATCTGTTATGTGAGCTCTAACACGTCGTTGCTGTGGGCATGTGTGTGGAGGGTGGAGGCAGACCTTCTGGGGTGCATAGCCCAAGTTGCAGAATCAACGTGCCAGAAGGTCACTTTGAAACTTCCTGTCCCATCCCTGAGGGTGACTCCTTGCGCTAAGTGGCAGGGGTGGTAGTGGTGGTGGTGATTGTGATTATTATCATTTAGAATCAGAATCCCGCTCTGTCATCCAGGCCAGAGCACAGGGACATGTCACTGCCACTGCAAACTCCACCTGCCAGGCTCAAGCAATCCTCCCACCTCAGCCCCCAGAGTGTCTGGAACCACAGGCCTGTACCACCACGACTGGCTAATCTTTGGATTGATTTTGATGGCTGAGACAAGGTCTCGCCCCATGTCTCGGGCTGGTGTCAAACCCGACAGCTCATGCCATCCACTAGTCTGGGCCTCCATAGGGTCGGGAAGCCAGACTGTGCCCCTGAGTCTGGTCTTTGTGGTGGTGGTGGTGCTTGTTCTTATTATTCTGAGTCAGTGTCATGCTCTGTTGCCCAGGCTGGAGTGCAGGGGCCCACTCTCAACCAACGTGGCCTCCACTATCAGGGTTTCAGCTATCCTCCCCCTTCCGGAGTAGCTGGAGTGACAGGCATATGCCAACAGGCTCGGATCACTTTTTAGCTTCTTGTAGAGACGAGGACTCACCAAGGTGCCCGGGCTTGTCTTAAACCCAGGGGCTCAGTCCATCCTCTCACCTTGGCCTCCCAGAACACTGGGATGACAAGCCTGAGCCATTGTGCCCGGCCTGCCCACTCCTCTCAGGACCCACTGCAAGGACCGCTCCCTTCTGATGACCTGGGACCCCAGTGAGGGTGGCCACTGTCATCTGCTGACCCCTCCCATAGAGGAGTGTCTGACGCAGGTGCATCTCACCTCTAAGGCACCCACCCATTCACCTGCCTCCTTCCCCATGGTGGACCTGCCCACTCCTCCCAAGGGCCACCTTGGGAAAAGGGAGGGTGTGATACTCAAACCATTGGGGGAACAGGGATGGCCTTGTTGACTCATTACTGTCTCCTTGGCATTCGGGCAGGGCAAGACAGGAAGATGGCCAGAGCCTGGTAGCTCGAGACCAGGCCGGACAAGATAGCAAGCCCCCACCATGACCAAAAGCAAAATCCAGAAATCCTTGGGTGAGGGCTGGCCTCGGTGGGAGGATCACCTGCGGCTCAGAGTTCAAGACCAGGCAGGAAGACAAGGATGTTGACCAATTGGAAAGCCTGTTTTTGCAGCAGTTTGGGAGGCCCAGGCCGAGAGGATGGCTTGAGTTGGGCGGTTTGAGAGCAGCCTGGACAACTGAGTGAGGAAAGAGAAGAAAAGAAAGTAAGACAGAAAGAATGAAAGGAAGAAAGGAAGAAAAAAGAAAGAAACAATGACATAAAGAAAATGTAAGTCAACAAAGAAATTCTTTCACCTGAAAACTTTCTGCCCTCAGTCCGTCCCCCTTTGCTGTCACCACATATGCGGGTCTCCCAAGCTCAGCACCTTACAGTCCCAATCACTCCAATGGCTGCCACTGCTTTTGTGTGAGAGTTCTAGAGTCTCCTTGGCCTGGTTCCTGCCGACTCTCCTCTCCTAGGTGAGAAATGAACCCCAGGAAGGCCGGACATCCAACTCGGCAATGAGGACCCTATGCCAAGAAAGGCAAGGGACACATCCTTCACCAGGGGACATTTATTCCCACCAAGTCCCATTCTTTTCTGGTTCTAAAGCCAGTCACACTTTGAGTACACCATGTGCAGTTGAGAATCTGTGTACGATTCTGAATTTTGGAGACAGGGTCTGGCTCTGTGGTCCAGTCTGGGGACTGGGGACATGGTCATTGTTCACTGCCATCCTTGAAATCATGGGATCTGGCGTTCCTCCTACCTCAGCCTCTGTAGTGGCCGGGATGATGGGCACCACGTCCCCAGACCCCTTCTTTGGAAGGGTGCAGAGACTGGGTCTCCCTGCAAGGCCTGGTCTGGCCTTGGCCTCATGGACTACAGCCATCCTTTCGATTTGGTCTCCCAGAGACTGGGATTCCAGGCATGTTTTGTTGCGTCCAGTCTTTTGATTCATTTTAGATGAAGGAGCGAGGCAGGGCTTGGGTGCTCAACCTCTACTGATCTGGCTTCTTGGAAGGCTTGTGTGGAATGGCTCGGCAGAGATTGGCGGGCCGAGTTTGCACTGGCCGGAAGTGAGCCACCACCTTCAGGCCTGGGTGAGGAGTGAGACAATCACTCAAACATTAAAAAATAAAAGGAAAGAAAAGAAGATCAGCCATTTGTGTATGGAGTTGGAATCATCATGAACAGACAGAGATCATTGGAAAAGGGAGCCAAAGTCTTGGTCGTAGAGTTCCTGAAAGACAGTCAATCAACAGCCAATCAGGCTGTGGCTTTGGAAGGCCAAGTCAGGGGCAAGCTGGAGCCCAGGAGTTCAAGACCAGCCTGGGCCACGTAGCAAGACCTTGTAACTCCGCAGAATGCAAGCACTGAAGTCACTCGTGGTGGTACCCTCAGTCTCAGCTACATGGGATGTGGTGGCCTCCTTCCAGGCATTCCTTGAGTCACCCCCACCAACAGGACATTCGAGTCCAGGCTGGGCACCATGGCTCAAGTCAATCAGCCCTGCGCACTGGGAGTTTGAAGTGGGAGATTGTCTGAGCCCAGGAGTCAGAGATCAACCCAGGCTTGTGTGGAGAATGGAGTCAGGCCTTCTGGGGCATGTGGCCGAATGTGCAGGGTGGACATGTCTGGTGGCCACCTTTGAAACATCCTGCAATGACAGGCCATAAAGTGCCTTTTCCTCTCACATCCTTGAGAGTGACTCCTCGTGTGGGATGGCAGCTTTGTTGTTGGTGCTGGTGATTATCATTTGGAGTTGGAATCCTGCTCTGTCTCCCAGGCCAGAGTGCAGAGACATGGTCATGGCCACTGTGGACAACACCTGTCAGGATCAGGTGATCTTCCCGCATCGGCCCCGAGTGGCTGGAACCACAGGCCTGCATCGTCATGCCTGGCTAATCTTTGGATTTATTTTTGATGTCCAATACAAGGTCTCTCCCTGTGTCCCAGGCTGGTGTTGAACCAGCAGGCTCATGTCGTCCACTCACCTGGCCCTCCAAAAGGCCAGGAGGCCAGGCTGGGACCCTGAGCCTGGCCTGTGGTTGTGGTGGTGGTGGAGGTTTTTATTATTATTCAGAGTTGGAGTCTTGTGTTGTTGCCCAAGCTGGAGTTCAGGGATCCACGCTCGGCATCCGGGGCCTCCACCAAAACTGGGGCTCTGATGATCTTCCCGCCATGGCCTTCCAAGTGGCCAGAATGACAGGGATGCTCATTTATTTGGCTTCTTGTAGAGACAAGGTCTTGAAACTGGGGACTCAGGAGATCCTCTTGCCTCAGCCTCCCAGATAGCAGGGATGACAGGCGTAAGCCCCAGCACCTGACATCCAAACATCCCTCTGGCCCCCACTGCGAGGCCTGCTCCCTTCCAATGACCCGGTGTCCAGAGGCCTTCACATTGACAGGGTCTGTAAGGCTGAATACCCTAGGTTGCAGGGCCACTCTAGGCCACTATCGGCCCTGCTTCTTTTACTCATCTTGTTATGTTCACCGTTGGTATCTGAAGAGTTGGGGGATGCAACAAAATAGTAGTCAATTAAAAGAAAATATTAGTAGAAACAAGCAATTAGTGAAATGGAAAATTTTCTGCCAACATATGACCCTCCATTGAGTTACTCTGTCACCGGTTTTGGTGTTTGAACCCACAACAATGGTTAAAAACTGCAGGTGGCACTCTGCTACCCCTGAGATACTTGGGTTGAATGTGCATCATTGCTGTCTTTATCCCTCTCAGGGGACTATAGACGCAAATTATAAATGTCATATTTGGCATCATAATATGCTTAATAGTTTTAGTTTTTTAATTGGTTTCTAATTAGACAGATTTGGGGAAGTTTTCTTCCTTTTGATAATTGTGAAGTGTTATATACGTATTTTTAACATAACGAAAATGGTTGTTGTGATGATTATGAGTGTTTTAATTTTAGGTGCAGTAATTTATGCAAGAAAACAGATGGATGATTCTATAATTTGCAGTATACACAAACTTTTTGCATAGAGTATGTAACTAACATAGAAAGGGGGAAATTGTAGAAAAGCCTTTGTAGTTGTATTTAGAAAAAATAAAATGTTAGGAAAACAAGTTAGGCATTACGTTGTTAAAAGTTTAGATGGTTAGGGTTAATAGCTTGAGAAAACACGTTGTGAAAAATTACGTGCTTTATAGATTCTATTAGTGGATACATTGTCACAAATTTGAGGGAAGACAGACAGTATTTTGCCATGTTTAGAACAATGATCAAAACAAAATAAATACGTCTGAGTTTGAAGGCCAAACTGTGTGTAACTAAAAGTATATAAATAATTTGAAAAGAAAAATAAATCGGCATCTGTGCTGCATAACAACAAGGTCAGTGTCCAAGTTTTCTCCTACATTGACTCTGTTCCTCCTTCAGGAAACCCTGACCTGCTTTGGGAGGCAGAGGCCAGCGGCTGTCCCAAGCCCATGGGCCGAGACCTGCCCAGGAACCTCAGCAAGACTCATCTCTACCCTTCATCCAAAATGACCATGCATGGTGATGTGCACCTGTCATTCTGTCTTCTCAGAAACCTGGGGAATGGCTCGCTGGAACCCAGTGGGGTGATGCTGCGATGGCCGGGAGTAAGCCAGCACCCTCCAACTGGGTGATGGAGTAAGACTCCAAATCTAAGAAAAAATGAAAAAAGGAAAGAAAAGAAGAGCATCTGTGTATGGAGTTGGGATCATCGTGAACAGACAGAGATCATTTGGGAAGGAGGCACCAGCCTTTGGTCTACAGTTCCTGAAAGTCAATGAACTGGGAGACAATTGGGGTGTGGCTTTGAGAGACCAAGGTGGGGGACCGCTGGTGCCCAAGAGTTCAAGACAAGCCTGGGCCATGAAGCGAGACCTTGTCACTCCCCAGAACTTAAACATTGGAGTCTTGCCTGGTGGTGTCCATGGTCCTGGCTACATGGGATGCAGTGGCCTCCATCCTGGGTCGTTATTTGCATTGGCCCTGATGACAGAACTTGTGAATACAGGCTAGACATCCTGTCTCACCACCGTCAACTCCTCGCCCTAGAAGCCCAAGGCAGAAGACTGCCTGGGACCAAGAGTGGGAGAAATGCCTGGGCAACGTTGACAGACCTTGTCTAGTTGAAAGGTTCCCAAAATCAAGTCAGGCATTGTGGCCCCTGGAGTCCTGGCTGCTCGAGGTACTGGAAGCCATAATCATGGTACCACACCCCAGCCAGACTGACAGAGAGCTCAGCAACAAAAAATGTGCCTACCAGAGGCATCACGATGGGCACCCACTGCTACTCAGCCATAGGTCCGTGTGGTAAGGGGACGATGGAGTGATCGGGAGAGGAAGTAGCCCTCCCATTGCTTGAAGGTGGCAGACCTGGTGACTGGAACCTGAGTTGGTTGCAGTGTTGCTTGTCTGCTTTGATCACTCTGTGTTCAATGTCCACCCTAAATCAGGGCTGCCTCTTCTGTGAGCTCACATGCATCTTTGCCATGTGGCTTGTGTGTGGAGGGTGGAGGCAGGACTTCTGGGATGCGTGGATGAAGACGCTGGATGATCGTACTCAGTGTCCACCTTTGAAACCTCCTGCAAATGACAGGGGTTAAAGTGAACTTCCTCTCCCATTCCTGAGGGTGACTCCTCGTGCTTGGTGGCTGTCGTGCTGGCGGTGGCGGTGGTGGTGATTATTATTATTTGGAGTTGGAATCCCACTCTGTCGCCCAGGCCACTGTGGACACCACCTGCCAGGCTTAAGTGATCCTTCTGCCCAGTGTCTCAGGCTGGTCTCAAACCTGCAGGCTCAGGCCATCCACTTGCCTCAACCTCTGAAGGTACGGGATGCTAGGCTGAGCCCCTGAGCCAGTCCTGTTTGTGGTGGTGGTGGTTGTTTTTAATAATCTGATTCAGAGTCATGCTCTTTCACCCAGGCTGGAGCACAGAGGTCCGCTCTTGACCACTGCAGCCTCCACCAGTTGGGCTCCAGTAATCTTCCCCCTGTGGCTGACATAATGGACAGAAGGACAGGCATGTGCCACCATGCTCAGTTCACTTATTTGTCTTCTTGTAGAGACAAGGTCTTGCCAAGTGCCCAGGCTTATCTCGAGCCTGGGGGCTCAGGCCATCCTAATGCATCAGTTTCCCAAACTGCCAGTGTGTCAAGTGTGAGCCCTCATGCCAGGCCTCCACACCTCTCTTGCAGCCCCACCACAAGGCCTGCTCCCTTCTGATGACCGTGTAACCCAGATAGGTTGGCTGGAGTTGTCCCCTGAGGCCTCCCTGGGGGAGTGCCTGGCACAGGGGAATGTCTCGGCTGGGGTGCTCACACCTCTAACCATTTCGTTCCCCAGGTTGGACCCAGATGCAACTCCCTGGGACCACCTCGGGGAAAGAGAAGGTGTGACTCTCAAACTTTCTGGGATGCGGGGATGGTTGGGTGACTCACGACTTTCTCCTTGCCATTTAGTAAGGCCGAGACGGGAAATGGCCAGAGCCTGGGAGCTCGAGACCAGGCTGGACACCATAGCAAGCCTCAAACTCAATCCTAAGCGAAATCCAGGAAACCTTGGATGATGGCAGGCCTCAGAGGGAGGATCACCTCCAGCACAGAGTTCAAGACCATGCAGGAAGACGAGGATGTTGACTAAATGGAAAGCATGTGATCACAGCAGTTTGGAGGCCCAGGCCGAGATGATGGCCCATGTTGGTTGGTGTGAGAGCAGCCTGGGCAACCTAGTGAGGAAAGAAAAGAAAGGAAGAATGAAAGACAGAAACAAAGTAAGAATGAAAGAAAGAATGAAAGGCAGGTAGAAAGAAAGGAAAGAAAGAGAGAAAGAAAGAAATCCATTCTCCTGCAAAACATCTTCCCCCAGTCCTTACCCCTGCTCTCCACATACGAAGGTCCTTTAAGTTCAGCTCCCTCCAGCCCCAATGCCCACCAACGGCTGCCCCCCTTTGGTGTGGGAGTTTACGAGCCTCCCTGGACGGATTCCTCCATCTCTCCCAATCCCATTTTTCCTAGCTCTAAAGCCAGTCGCCCTGTGAACACACCACATGCAGTTGAGAATCTGTGTACGATTCTGATGTTTTTAGAGACAGGGTCTTTCTCTGTGACCCTGGAAGCCTCAAAATTGTGGGCTCTGGCATTCCTTGTGCCTCAGACTTTGGAGTGACTGGGATGACGGGCACCTTGACCCAAGAATCCCTGTTTTGATTTGTGCAGAGATGGGGTTTCCCTGCATGACCAAGGCTGGACCATGCTAGCCTTGGGGTCCTTGACTCCAGCCATCCTCCCACCTAAGCATCCCAGAGCACTGGGATTCCAGGCATGGGCTGCCACGTCAGGACTTCTGACTAATTTTCAATGAAGTTTTGAGGCCAGGCTCAGGGGCTCAGTTTCGTTATCCCAGCACTTTGGGTGTTTGAGTCCTGTGGCCAGCCCGAGCCATGTTACAAGACCCGCCTGAACATCTTGTCGAGATCTCACCTCTACCTTCCATCAGTAATGAGCTGGACATGATGGCATGCACCTGTAATTCTGGCTCCACAGAAGGCTGAGGAAAGGCTCACCGGAGTCTGGCAGGCCGAGGCTGCAGTGGCTGTGAGAGAGCCACCACCCACCCCCCTTGGTGATGGCGTGAGATTATGACTCAAAGGAAAAGAGGAAAAAATAGAAAACGTTCATTTGTGTATGGAGTTGGGATCAGGATGAACAGAGATCATTTGGAAAGGAGGCCCCAGCCTTGACCCTAGAGTTTCAGAAAGATGGTGCATTGGGAGACAATCAGGCTGTGGCTTTGGTAGGCTGAGGTGGGGGAATGTTGGAGCCCGGGAATTTGAGACCAGCCTGAGTCATGTAACGAGACTGCATCACTCCCCAGAACACAAACACTGGTGTTGCGCATGTTGGCACCCAGGGT
Organism: Carlito syrichta; assembly: GCF_000164805.1. Lineage (NCBI taxonomy): Eukaryota > Metazoa > Chordata > Mammalia > Primates > Tarsiidae > Carlito > Carlito syrichta. The sequence goes on from NW_007261401.1 coordinate 174,672, forward strand.
CCCGGCTACATGGGATGCGGTAGACTGTGTCCTGGGGCATGCCTTTGCATCACCCCACCAACAACACTTGCGAGTTCAGCATGGACACTGTGACTCATGGCAGTCAGACCCACACCCTGGGATGCCGAGGCCGGAGGCTACCTGAGTCCCTGAGTCTGAGACTAGCCTGGAAAATGTGGCCAGAACTCATCTGGGCAAGAGTTCCCCAAAATCGAGTCATGCGTGGTGGCCCCTGGAGTACTATTTGCTCAGAGGCCGAGGCAGGAGAACCTCCTGAGCCCAACAGGTCAAGGCCCCGGGAGCCATGATCATGCCACCACACTGCAGCCCCACCGATGGAGACTCCGGTGACAAAAATGATGCCTTCCATGTGCTTCACGACTGGCATCCACGGCTCCCAAGGGAAAGGTCTGAGTGGGTGGGTGACAATGGGTTGATCAGGAGAGGCAGGGGCCCTACCCCCCCCCAGCTCAGTGCAGTCTGTTCCATGAGCTCAAACGCATCTTTGCCATGGGGCACTGCAGGGGCCTACCCCGCAAGGGTCGTGGGAAGTGTTGAAGGAGAGACAGATAGGCGAACAACGATCATATACTGGACACCTGCTTCTTGAACAGATGACAATTTAATGCTAGTTAATACAGAGCTTTTATACCATTTTTGAAGGGGCAAGACAAAGAAAACTCTTTCACATTCATATCTTTTAAAAGTTACCAGCTAGTGGTCTTAGTAGCGAATAAAACCAAGATTCCCATAGGCTTTAGTAGCAAGCAAACCAAGATTCCCATAGGCCTCCAGACAACGTCTTATTCATAAAGCCAACAATGACACTCTCAGCCCAATGTCCCAAATTACAAATGTTTCAAGAAAGTTTCTTTAAGTGTATATTTCTTTATGTGTCATGAATATTCTCATCTTAGGCTCTTATGTTCTTCAGAGTCCTGTGATCACCTCCCTTGTCCAGATGTCCTCGTTACTTTTCTCTTATCTTGCAGTGCTTGTTTCTAAAGAGAACTCAAAGGAAGCTTCTAGTAATGTTTCCCAGGCCCCTCAAGGTTACTTTCTGTTTTAGCTGATCTGTCATAAAAGTGTCTGATTATTATATTCCGAGTTCAGTGAAAACCTACTCTATAAATGTTAACTTAGAGTTTTAACTATAGTATTGAGTAGAAACCTTAATATTAATCCTTATCCTAAGTTAGTGAAAGCAGTGTTATAAATCACCTACATAACTCCTAGATAAATGTTAGAACTTATAATGAATTCATAATAAACTACTATATACTTGTGCTTGCAAAAATCCTTATGTCTAAATACTAAAATGCATAATCCTAAATCAAATAAGGAGTGGATACACTTATATCATTTATTACTTAAGCAATATCTAGTAACTTATAACCAAGTGAAAGAAAGCATTCTTGATGTGTTTCAGAGTTTAACCCTTGTATATGTTAGAAAAGGCCAAGTGGCATAGTGGGAAAAATGGAAAAATAAACCATGATATTTCCAGGTTAGCTGTGATTCTTCGCATAAACATGCCATCTTCTTCTTCCACGACTGCACAGAATTTCTTCAGCTGTATCAACAGCAAAGACAGAAGACAGAAGGGCCTCAGCTGCCCAGATTCGCTTTGCAGCTGGGGGTCCTCAGCGCACCTGGACTTTGTCATCAGGCGGGCCTCCAAGGCTGGCTCCCAACAGGGCACGAGTGTGGAGGGTGGAGGCTGACCTTCTAGGGTGTGTGACCAAGGCATGGGATGGATGTGCCCAGTGGCCACTTTTGAAACTTCCCACAAATGACAAGCTTGAAAGTGCCTTTTCCTCTCCCATCCCTGAGGGTAATTCCTCGAGCTGGGTGTCAGGGGTGTTGGTGGGGGGGTGATTATTATTATTTGGAGTTGAAATCTCACACTGTCACCAAGGCCGGAGAGCAGGGGCATGCTCACAGTCACTGCAGACTCCCCCTGCTGGACTCAGGCTATCCTCCTGCCTCAGCCCCCAAGTGAGTGTAGCCACAGTCCTACTCCACCATGCCTGGCTAAACTTTGGATTTATTTTTGATGGCCGAGATGAGGTTTTGCTCTGTGGCCTGTGCTGGTATTGAACAGACAGTCTCAAGCTGTCTGGTCACCTGGGCTTCTGAATGGCCAGGATGCCAGGCTGAGCCCCTGAGCCTGGTCTGTGGTTTTGGTGGTGGTGGTGGTTTGTTTTATTATTCTGAGTTGGAGAAATTATCTGTCACCCAGGTTGGAGCGCATAGGCCTATTCTCAGCCACTGCAGCCTCCACTGGCTCGTCTCTGGCAATCCTCCAGCTGCAGGCTCCTTAGTGGCTGAAACATCAAGTCGAACCACCACTCGGCTCAATATTTTGGCTTCTTGGAGAGGTGGTCTCACAAAGGTTCATAGGCTGTTCTCCAACCCAGGGACTGAGGCTATCTTCTCACCTCAGCCTCCCAGAGCACTGGGATGACAGGTGTGAATCCCCACATCTGGCCTCCACACTCCTCTTGGGACCCCACCATGAGGCCCGCTCACTTCTGATGACTCAGGACCACGGAGAGTGTGGCCAGAGTCACCCACCAAGCCCTCCCTGGGGGGAGTGTCTGGTTCAGGGGTGTGTATCCACCTGGGTGCCTACACCTCCACCCACTTCATTCCCAAGTGTCAACCCAAACACTCCTCTGAGGAGCCACCTCTGGGAAAGGGAGGGGATGACTCTCAAACCTTCAGGAGGGCAGGGACAGCCGGGTGACTCATACCTGTCTCCTCATACCTGGCCGAGATAGTAAGATGGCCAGAGCCCAGGAACTCGATACCAGGCTGGACAACATAGCAAGCCCCCACCTCGACCCCAAGCAAAACCCAGAAAAGCTTGAGTGAGGGCAGACCTTGACAAGAAATCGCCTCTGGGTCAGAGTTCAACATCAGGCAGGAAGACCAGGATGTGTACCAAATGGAAAACCTGTGATTGCTGCACTTTGGGAGGCCCAGGCTGAGAGGTTGGCACAAGTTGGGTGGTTTGAGATTAGCATGGGCAATCTAGTGAGGAAAGAAAAGAAAGAAAGAAAGAAAGAAAGAAAGAAAGAAAGAAAGAAAGAAAGAAAGAAAGAAAGAAAGAAAGAAAGAAAGAAAGAAAGAAAGAAAAAAGAAAGAAGTAAGGAAGGAAGGGAGGAAGGGAGGAAGGAAAGAAAGGAAGAAAGAAAGAAAGAAAGAAAGAAAGAGAGAAAGAAATCCATTCTTCTTCAAAACTTCTGCCCTCAGTCCTTCCCCCATGCCTCCCCACATTTGAGGGTCCCCCAAGTTCAGAACTTTCCAGTCCAACTTCCCCAAATGTTTGCCCATGCTTTGGTGTGGTAGTTCCTGATGCTACCTGGCTGGGTTTTTGCTGGCTTTCCTCTCTGAGGTGAGAAACGTGCCCCAGGCAGGCTGACCTTCCAACTCGGCAATGAGGATCTTCCACCAAGAAAGACCAGGGACACATCCCTCTTCTGGGTAAATTTCTTAATCCACAATCCCATTTTTTTTCCTGGCTCGAAAACCAGTCGCACTGCAAGTACATCACACACAGTTGAGAAGATGTGTACGATTCTGATATTTCTGGACACAGGGTCTGGTTCTGTGACCATGGCTGGAACCCAGGGCCACAACCGTCATTCGCTGCCAGCCTCAAAATCGTGGGCTCCAGCAATCCTCCCACCACAGCCTCCAATGTGGCTGGGACAACAGGCATCTTGACCCCAGACCTCCTGTTTGATTGGATGCGGAGATGGGGTCTCCCTGGGTGACCCGTGATGATCTTGGTCTCCTTAGCTCCAGTCATCCTCCTGCCTCAGCCTCCATGATTGCTGGGATTCCAGGCATGGGCCACTGCACCAGGCCTTCTGGTTCGTTTTTGATGTAGGATCGAGGACGGGCTTAGGGGCTCAACCTCATGATCCCAGCACTTTCGGAGTCAGAAGCCAGCTGCCGGCCAGAGCCTGTGGGCCAAGACCCACCCGGGAAACTCGGCGAGACCTCTATCCTCCATCCAAATGAGTTGGACATGGTGGCATGCACCTCTCCTTTCATCTCCTCGGATGGCTGGGGAATGCTCGCCGGAGACCAGCAGTCCATGGCTGCATTGGCCGGGAGTGAGCCACCTCCCTCCAGCCTGGGGGATGGGTGACTTTGACTCAAAGAAAAAGGAAAAAAGGAATAAAAAGAATAGTATCCATTTGCGTATGGAGTTGGGATCATTATGAACAGACAGAGATCAGTTGGGAACGAGGTCTCATCCTTGGGCCTAGATTTCCCGAAAGATGGTGGATAAGCAGCCAATAGGGCTGTGGCTTTGGAAGACTGAGGCAGTGGACTGCTGCAGACTAAGAGTTTGAGGCCAGCCTGGGCCATGTAGCAAGGCCTCGTCACTACCTGAAACACAAACACTGGAGTCACACGTGGTGGCGCCCGTGGTCCTGGCTACATGGGATGCAGTGGCCTCCATCACCAGGCTTTCCATTGTGTCTCCCCTGCTGACAGAACGTGCAAGATTGTTGGTTACCATGGCCCATGGGAGACGGAAGGAGGAGGCTGTCTGAGCCCAGGGTTCGGAGACCAGCCTTGGCGATGTGGCCAGATCTTGTCTCGGTAAGAGGTCCCCTAAATCGAGCCAGGCATGGTAGCCCCCAGAATCACAACTGCTCGAGGGCTGAGGAGGGAGGTGCACCTGAACCCTGCAGGTCCAGGCCCTGGGAGCCATGATTGTGCTGCCGTGCCCCAGCTCATGTGACTGAGACTCCAGCACCAAAAAAGAGGACTCCCACATGCATCATGATGGGCGTCCACAGCTCCCCGGGGAAAGGTCTGCTTGGGCGGGAGATGATGGAGTGATAGGGAGAGGATGGGTACCTCCCCCTACCTCATGGTGGCAGAATGGACTACTGGAACCTGAGCTGGCTATGGTGTGGCCCGACCACTTTGATTGCTCTGTGCACCATGGATGCCCTAACTTGGGGCCATCTGTTCCATGAGCTCACACCTTTCTCTGTTGTGGGGAACGAGTGTGGAGGGTGGAGGCAGGCTTGTGGGGGCACGTGGTTGAAAGTGTGGGACCAACATGCCCGGTGGCCACCTTTGAAACCTCCCATGACCGACAGGCCAGAGAGTGCCTTTTCCTCTCCCATCCCTGAGGGTGACTCCACTCCTCGGGCTGGATGGTAGGGCTGGTGGTGGTGGTGATTATAATTATTTGGAGTCAGAATCCCTCTCTTTTGCCCAGGTTGGACTGCAGGGGCATGCTCACGGATACCATGGACTCCGGGATCGGGCAATCCTCCCGCTTCGGCCCCCCGAGTGGACGGAACCACAGATCTGCACCACTATGCTTGCCTAATATTTAGATTTATTTTGATGGTCAAGATGAGGTCTTGCCCAGTGTCCCAGGTCGGTCCCATACCTGTAGGCTCAGGGCCTCTGAAGGTCCGGGTTGTGAGCATGAGCCCCTAAGCATGGCCTGTGGTTGTGGTGGTGTTGGTTGATATTGTTATACTGAGTTGGAGACATGCTGTGTTGCCCAGACTAGAGTGCAGAGGCCTGTTCTTGACCACTGTGGCCTTCACCAGCTGGGCTCCTGTGATCCTCCAGTCACGGCCTCCTGAGTGACAGGCATGACAGGCATGTGCCACCACACTCAGCTCATTTTGTTGATTTCTGGTAGAGACGGGGTCTCGCCAAGGTCCCCAGGCTGGTCTCAAACCCGGAGGCTCAGGCTATCCTCTCACCTCAGCTTCTGAAAGTGCCAGGGTGACAGGTGTGGGCCCCATGTCTGCCCTTCACACTACTCTCGGGGCCCCACTCTGAGGCCCACTCCATTCAGAAGACCTGAGACCCCAGAATAGGCAGTTGTACTCACCCACCGAGCTCGCCCAGAGGCATTGCTTGTCACAGGGGTGTGTCTTCACCAGGGGGCCCCCCTCCTGGGGGTTCCCCAGGGTGGACCCGCTCACTCCTCCCAGGGGCTGCCTTGGGGACAGGGAGTGTGTGACTCTCAAACTGTTGGGGTGGTGCCAGAGGGGCTACTCATGTCTGTCTTCTTGGCACTCACTGAGGCCAAGACAGAAAGATGGCTGGAGCCCAGATGCTGAGACCAGGATGAACACCATAGCAAGCCCACACCTTGAACCTAAGCAAAACCCAGAAAACCTGGGGTGAGAGTAGGCCTCAGTGGGAGGATTGCCTCAAGGCCAGAGGAAGGAAAGAAGGAAGACCAGGAAGGAAGAAAGACATGGCTTTTGATCAATTTAAGGCCTGTGATCACAGCAGTTTAGGGAGCCGAGGCCAAGAGGAAGACCTGAGTTGGGCGGTTTGAGAGTAGCTAGGACTACCTAGTGAGGGAACAAAAGAGAGAGAGACAGAGACAGAGGGAAAAAAAAGAAAGAAATCCATTCTCCTGCAAAACTTCTGCCCTCAGTCCTTACCCTCCAACCCCCACAAGAGAGGGTCTCCCAAGCTCGGCTCCTTCCAGACCCACCCCCTAAATGACTGGCCTCACTTTGGTGTGGGAGATCCCGAGGCTCACAGACTGGGTTCCTGCCAGCTCTACGATGTTATAAATGTGCAACAGGTACGCTGAACCTCTGACTCAGCAATGAGGAACTTCTGCTAAGAAAGGCCAAGGACACATCCTTCACCTGGTAACCATTCTTCTCCCCAATCCCAAATTTCCTGACTCTAAAGTCAGTCGCATTGTGAAGACAGCACTCCCAGTTGAGAATCTGTGTATGATTCTGATGTTTTGGGGGACAGGGTCTGGATCTTTGACCCAGGCTGGGGCCCTGGGACACGACTGTCATTCAATGCCCATCTCAAGATTGCAGACTTTGGCAATCCTCACGCCTCATGATCCAGAGTTTCTGGGACAATGGGCACCTCCACCCCAGACCCCCTGTTTGGATGGGTGTGGAGATGGGTTTCCCTGTGTGTCGAGGGCTGACCTTGGTCTCCTGGGCTCCAGTCATCCTCCCACCTCAGCCTCCCAGAGTGCTGGGATTCCAGACATGGGCCACAGTGCCAAACCTTCCAGTTCATTTTGACAAAGAATTGATGCCAGGTTTGGGGCCTCAGCCACTTTGGGTGGCTGAGACCAGCGGCTGACCCAAGCCTGTGGGCTGAGACTCACCAGGGCAACTCGGCGAGGCCTCATCATTACCCTCCGCTCCAAATGAACCAAGTGTGATGGCACGTGCCTGTCATTCTGGCTCCTCAGAAGGCCAGGGAAAGACTCGCCAGAGCCTGGCATGGCAATGCTGTGGTGCCTGGGCACAAGCCACCACCCTCTAGCCTGGGTGACAGAGTGAGACTCTGACTCAAAGAAAAAAGGAGAAAATAAAAAAAGAATATTCATTTATGTATGGAATTGGCATCATTGTGGACAGACAGAGATCATTTGAGAAGGAGCTCCCAGCCTTGGGCTTAGAGTTGCTGAAAGATGGTGGATTGGCAGAAAATCGGGCTGTGGCTTTGGGATGCCAAGGCAGGGGACCACTGGAGCCCGGGATTTTGAGACCTGCCTAGGCCATGTGCGAGACCTAGTTGTGCCAGAAACGCAAACACAGGGGTCGTGCGTGGTAGCACCCACGATCCCATCTACATGAGATGTGGTGGCCTTCATCCCAGGGCCTTCCTTTGCATCGCTCCCATCAACACAATGTGCGAGTCCAGGCTGGGCACCGTGGCTAATGACTGTCACTCCAACACCCTGGGAGGCCGAGGTGGGAGGCAGCCTGAGCCCAGGAGACGGAGATCACCCTGGGCAATGTGGGAAGACCTCATCTTGGTAAGAGGTCTACAAAATCTACCCAGGCGTGTTGGCCTCCAGACACTCGGCTGCTTGGGGGCCAAGGTTGGAGGAGCACCTAGGCCCTGCAGATCAAGAACCCAGGAGCCACGTTCATGCCACCATGCCCCAGCTAGGCCAAGGGATACTCTGGTGAAAAAAAAGATCCCTCCCATGTGTATCACAATGAGTGTCCATGGCTTACCATAGAAAGGTCTGCATTGGCAGAGGACAATGGAGTGATCAGGAGAGGAAGGGGCTGACTCCCCGCCCAAAGGTGGCAAACCTAGCAACCAGATCCTGGGCTGATTGTTGCATTGCTGGACTGCTTTAAATGCTCTGTGTCCAACAGCCACCCTAACTCCGGGCTGTCTGTTCCATGAGCTCATGTACATCTTTGCCATGGAGCACAAGAGTGGAAGGTAGAGGCAGAATTTCTGGGAGGTGTGGCTGAAGACACTGGATGGATGTGCTCGGTGGCCACCTTTGAAACTTTCCACGAACAACAGGCTGGAAAGTGCCTTTTCCTTTCACATGCCTATGGGTGCCTCCTCACACCGGGTGGAAGTGTTGGTGGTGGTGGTGGTGATTATTTTTATTATTTGGGGTCAGAAACCCACTCTGTCACCCAGTCCAGGGAACAGGGGCACACTCATGGTCACCTCGTACTCCACTTGCCAGGCTCAGGTGATCCTCCCGCCTTGGCCTCCCAAGTGACTGGAACCACAGGCCTGCGCCACCACACTGGGCTAATGTTTGAATTTATTTTTGATGGTCGAGATGACATCTCGCCCAGTGTCCTGGGCTGGTCTCGTACCCGCAGGTTCAGGCCCTCCACTCACCTCGGCCTTTGAAGAGCATGGATGCCAACCTGAGCCCCTGAGCCTGGCCTGTGTTTATGGTGGTTGTGGTTGGTATTATTATTCTGAGTCAGTGTTCTGCTCTATTGCCCAGGCCAGAGCACATGGGCCTACTCTTCAGCCACCATGGCCTCCACCAGCTGGGCTCCAACAAACCTCCCGCTGTGGCCTCCTGAGTGGCAGGAACAACAGGCATGTGCCACTATGCTTGGCTCATTTTGTTGGTTTCGTGTAGAGACGACGTCTCGCCAAGATGCCCGGGCTGGTCTCGAACCCATGGACTCATGCCATCCTCATGTATTGGCCTGCCAAACAGCAGGGATGATAGGTATGAACCCCTGTGCCCGGGCTTCACACCCTCTTGGGGCATCACTGTGAGGCCCACTCTCTTTTGGCTACCTGGGACTCCAGAGAGAGTAGCCTGAGTCACCGACCGAGCCCACCCCAGGGGAGCACCTGGTTCAGGTCTGTCTCCACTGGGGCACACACTCTTCCACTGGCCTTGATCCCCAGGGTGGACTTGCTGGCTTCTCCCAAGGACTGCCACTGGGAAAGGGAGGGTGTGACTCTAAACTGTCATGGGGGGCTGGCCATCGAGTCATGCCTGTCTCCTTGGCACTCAGGGAGGCCGAGATGGGAAGATGGATGGAGTCTGGAGCTGAGACCTGGGTGGGCACCATAGCAAGCTCCCACCTCGATGCCAAGGCAAACACAGAAATACTAGGGTGAGGGCAGACCTTGGCAGGAAGATCTCCTCTGGCCCAGAGTTTAAGAACAGGTAGGAAGACCAGGATGTGGACCAAATGGAAAGCCTGTTATCACAGCAGTTTGAGAGGCCCAGGCTGAGAGGAAGGCCTTAGTTGGGCAGTTTGAGAGCAGCCAGGGCTATCTACTAAGCAAACAAAAGAGAGAGAGAGGGAAAGAAATAACGAAAGAAAGAAAAAAGAAAGAAAAAGAAAGAAAGAAAGAAAGAAAATCTAAGTCAACAAAGTAAATCATTCTCCTGCAAAACTTTTGCCCTTTCCCCCCTGCCCCCCTGACACATGAGTTTTCCCCAAGCTCAGCATCTTCCAGCCCCAGCCCCCCACAAATGGCTGCTCCCGTTTTGGTGGAGTTCCCAAGGCTCCCTGGCCAGGTTGTTGCTGGCTTCCTCTACAAGGTGAGAAATGTGCCTCAGGCAGACCGGCCCTCCAATTTGGCAATGAGGACCTTATACCAAGAAAGGTCAGGGACAAATCCCTCATCCAGGGACATTTCTTCTCAAAAGCCTCATTTTTTCTGACTCTAAAGCGTCACCCTTTGAACACATCATGAGCATTTGATAATCTGTGTACGATTCTCAGGATTTGGGGGACAGGGTCTGGCTCTGTGGTCCAGGCTGGGGTCCGGGGACACAAATGTTATTCGCTGACAGAGTCTAAATCATGGGCTCTGGCAATTCTCCCACCTCAGCCTCTGGAGTAGCCAGGACGACGGGCACGATGAGCTCAGACACCCTGTTTTGATAGGTGCAGAGACTTGGTCTCCCTGCATGGCCCTGACTGGCCTTGAGTTCCTGGTATACCGCCATCCTCCTGATTTGGACTCCAAGTTTGCAGGGATTCCAGGCTTCGGCTGCCATGCCCAGCCTTCTGGTTTGTTTCAAATGAAGTATTGAGGTTGGGTAAGAAGGTTCAACCTCATCATCCCAGCGCTTTGTGATGCCGAGACCAGCAGCTGGCCCAAGACTGCAGGTGCGAGCTGCACCGGGGCAACTCAGTGAGACCTCATCTCTACCCTCCATCACAAATTAGTGAGGAGTGTAGGCACGCATCTGTCATTCTGACTCCTCAGAAGGCCTGTGGGGGAATGTTCCCTGGATCCTGGTGGGCTGAGGCTGCAGTGGCTGGGAGCGAGCCACTGCCCTCCAGTCTTGGCAATGTAGTGAGACTCTGACTCATAAAAAAGGAGAGAAAAGAAGAGCATCCCCCATTTGTGTATGGAGTTGGGATCATCCTGAACAGATATTATTGGGGAGGAAGGCTACAATCTTGGGCGTAGAGTTCCCGAAAGATGGTGGATCAGCATATATTTGGGCTGTGGCTTTGGGAGGCTGATGCAGGGGACCACTGGATCCTGAGAGTTCAAGACTGAACTGGGCCATGTATCGAGACTTCTTTGCTCCCCAGAACACGAACAATTGAGTCGCTCGTGGTGGCACATGCGATCACAACTACACGGAATGTGGTGGCCTCCGTCCCGGTGCGTGCCTTTACGTCACCCCTGCTGACAGCTTGTGTGAGTCCAGGCCGGGTACCGTGGCTCACAGTCATCTGCCCCGTGCCCAGGGACCCAAGGTGGGAGGCTGCCTCAGTCCCGGGTTGGGAGACCAGCTCAGGTGATGTGGACAGACCATGTCTTGGTGAGAGGTCCCCAAAATAGAGTCAGGCGTGGTGGCTCCCAGAGTCCCGTCTACTCAGGGGCCAAGGCAGACAGACCACTTGAGGCCCTCAGGTCGATGCCCTGGGAGCCATGATAGTGGCACTGCACTCCAGCCCAATCAATCGAGACTCCAATGACAAAAAAGATGGCTAGCAAGTGCATCACTATGGGCGTCCACGGCTCCCCAGGGAAAGGTCCGCGTGGGCTAGGGTCGATGGTGTGATCAGGAGAGGAAGGGCCCCTCTCCCCGCCCAAATTCGGCAGAACTGGGCAACCAGGACCTGGGCTCACCCTGCCATTGCTGGACCACCTTGATTGCTCTGTACCTGACGGCCACCCTAACTCAGGACCGTCTGTTCCATGAGCTCAAACATGTCTTTGCCATGGCGAACGACTGTGGAGAGTGGAGGCAGGTCTGAGATGCATGGCCGAAGGCATGAGATGGACATCCCTGGTGGTCAACATTGAAACCTCCCACAAACAACTGCCAGGTAAGTGCCTTTTCTTCTCACATCCCTGAGGGTGATTCCTCACACTGGGTGGCAGGTGTGGGGGTTGTGGCAGTGGTGTTGATTATTATTATTTGGAGACGGAATCCTGCTCTGTCCCCAGGCCAGAGCACAGGGGCACACTCACGGCCACCATGGGCTTCACCTGCCATGCCCAGGTGATCCTTCCGCCTGGCTCTCCAAGTGGTTAGAAGCACATGGCTGCACCACGAAGCCTGGCTGATCTTTGGATTTATTTTTGATGTCTGAGACAAGGTCTCACCCAGTTTCCTGTGCTAGTCTCAAACCCGCAGGCACAGGCCACCCACTCACCTTGGCCTCTGAAGGGCCAGGATGCAAATTGAACCCCTGAGCCCAGGCTGAGGTTGTGGTGTTGGTGGTTGGTATTATTATTCTGAGTCGGTGTCCAACTCTCTTGTCCATGCCGAAGCTCAGGGACCTGCTCTTGGCCACTGTGCCCTCCACTGGCTGGGCTCCAGCGATCTTCTGTCCGCTGCCTACAGAGTGGCTGGAATGACCGGCATACACCACCATGCTCGGCTCATTTTGTTGGTTTCTTGTAGAGACGTGGTCTCACCAAGGTGCCCAGGCTGGTCTCGAACCCAGAGGCGCAGGCCTCCTCTCACCTTGGCCTCCCAAAGTGCCAGGGTGACAGACTTGAGTCCCTAACCCAGGCTTCACACCACTTTCGGGTCCCACTGCTAGGTCCACTCCCTTCAGATGTCCTGGGACCCCAGAGAGAGCAGCCAGAGTCATCCGCTGAGCCCCCCCAGGTTAGCGCCTGGTGCAAGGGCATGTCTCCACCATGGCACCCACCTCTCCAGTCGCCTCAATCCCCAGAGTGAATCCACTCACTCCTCCCAGGTGTCACCTCAGGGAAAGGTAGGGTGTGACTCTCAAACCACGTTGGTGGTGGGACTGGCAGGGTGACACACACATGTCTCCTCGGCACTCAGAAAGGCTAAGATGGGAAGATGGCTGGAGCCTGTGAGCTGAGACCAGGCTGGACACCACAGCAAGCCCCCACATCGATGCCAGTTAAAACCCAGAATACCTTGGGTGAAGGCAGGCTTCAGTGGGAGGATCGCCTCAGGCCCACAGTTCAAGACCGGGCAGGAAGACCAGGATGTCAAGGAAATGGAAAGCCTATGATTGCAGCAGTTTGGGAGGCCGAGAGGAAGGACCAAGTTAGGTGGTTCGAGCACAGCCTGGACAACCTAGTGAGGAAAGGAAAGAAAGAAAGAAAGAAAGAAAGAAAGAAAGAAAGAAAGAAAGAAAGAAAGAAAGAAAGAAAGAAAAAAAAAAAAGAAAGAAATTCTAAGTCAACAAAGAAATCAATTCACCTGCAAACCTTCTTCTCTCATTCCTTCCCCACTTCCCCCACACATGAGGGTCCACCAAGCATGGCAACTTCCAGCCTCAAACCCCCAAAAATGTCTGCACCTGCTTTAGTGTGGGAGTTCCTGAGGCTCCCTGGTGGGGTTCCTGCCAGCCTCCTCTCTGGGGTGAGAAATGTGCCCCAGGCAGACTGGCCCTCTAACTTGGCAATGAGGACCTTACGCCAAGAAAGGCCAAGGACACATCCCTCACCTGGGGACATTTCATCCCCCCCAGTACCATTTTTTTCGGGCTCTAAAACCAGTCACTCTTTGAACACACCATGTGCAGTTGAGAATCTGTGTACGATTCTAATGTTATTGGAGACAGGGTCTGACTCTGTGGTCCAGGCTGGGGCCCAGGGACGTGAACGTCATTCACTGCCAACCTTGAAATTGCAGGCTCCAGTTATCCTCCCACCTCAGCCTCTGGAGTGGCCGGGACGAGGGGCACCATGACTCCAGACTGCCTGTATGGATGGGAGCAGAGACGGGGTCTCCCTGCATGGCCCATATAGGTCTTGAGTTCCTGGGCTACAGCCATTATCCTCATATGGTCTCCCAAAGCGTGGGGATTCCACATTTTGGATGCTGCACCCGGTCTTCTGATTCGTTATCAACAAAGGATGGAGGCTGGGATTTAGGGCTCAACCTCATCATTCCAGTGTGCTGGGAGGCTGAGACCAGCAGCTAGCTCAAGCCCGTGGGTCTGAGACACACCCAGACAACTTGGTGAGACTTTGTCTCTACCCTTAAACTCAAATATGCAGGGCCCCCACCCTCCAGCCTGAGTGACAGAGAGAGATTCCAACTCAAAGAAAAAAAGGAAAAATAAAAGACCATCCATTTATGTATGGAGTTGGGATCATCGTGAACAGACAGAGATCCTTTGTAAAGGAAGACCCAGTCTTGGGACCAGAGTTCCTGAAAAACAGTGGATCAGTAGTCAATTGGTATGTGGCTTTGTGAGGCTGAGGAGGAGGACCGCTGGAGCCCAGGAATTTGAGATTGCCTGGGCTACATAGCAAGTCCCCGTTGCAACCCAGAACACAAACAATAGAATCACGCATTGTGGTGTTGGTGATCACAGCTACACGGGATGCAGTAGACTCCAATCTGGAGCATTCCTTTGTGTAGCCTCCCTGACAGAACTTGCGAGTACAGGTTGGGCAACGTGGCTCACGGTCATCATCCCCACGTCCTTGGAGGCCAAGGCGGGAGGCTGCCTGAAACTAGGGGTTGGATCCAGCCCGGGCAACGTGGTCAGACTTCATCTCTGTGAGAGGTCCCCAATATTGAGTCAGGCGTGGTGGCTTCTGGAGTCCTGGCAGCTCGGGGGCTGAGTCGGGAGGACTGCCTGTGCCACACAGGTTGAAGCCACTAGAACCAAAATCATGCCGCCTTATCCAGACTGTATGACAGAGATTACTGTGAAAAAAATTGATGCTTCCCAAGTGTGTCAGGGCAGCCGTTCACTACTCCAATGAGAAAGGTTCGCATGGTCGGGGACGATGGAATGATCAGAAGATTAAGGTTCCCTACCCCCGCCCGAAGATGGCAGACAGGTCGACTGGAACCTCGGCTGACTGTGGAATTGCCGGACCACCTTGATTGCTCTGTGTGTGATGGCTGCCCTAACTCGGGGATGTCTGTTCTGTGAGCTCACACACGTCTTTGCTGTGGGGCAGGAGTGTGGAGGATGGAGGCAGGTATTCTCAGTCTCATGGCCAAATGCATGGGATGGACATGCTTGGTGACCACCTTTAAATCTGTCCACAAATGACAGTCCAGAAAGTGCCTTTGCCTCTCCCATCCCTAGGGGTGACTCCTCGAGCTGTGTTGCAGGGGTGGTGGTGGGGGGGTGGTAGTGATGATTATTATTTGGCGTCAGAATCCTGCTCTGTCACCCAGGCCATAGTGCAGGGGCACACTCATGGCCACAAAGGCCTCCACGCTGATGGCAAATGCAAACACCACCTGACAGGCACAGGCGATATTCCCACTTGGGTCCCCCGAATGGCTGAAAGCACAAGCCTGCGCCATCCCATCTGGCTAATCTTTGGATTTATTTTGTTGGTCAAGATGAGGTCTAGTCCTTTGTCCCAGGCAGGCGCTGAACCCACAAGCTCAGTCTGTCCACTCGCCTGGGCGCACTTGTTTCAAACCATGGAGAGTGTAATAAATTTTCAATTTTTCCTCAAACTTTGTCCATGTTTCTAAATTAATGATGCCTTCTTCAGGGAACCAGGGGCCCTGTTCTTTCACAAAATGGAGAAAACAAGGTAATAGTGTAGAGGAAATTTTAATTCCTCTTTTATAAAGTGTATGCATCAAAGTACTTATGAAACATTTTTTTTCTTTAAATTCACTCTGACCCATGTTCATATCATGGCTCTAAAACTGCTTATCATTCCTAGCTTTGCTCTACCGAGGGGTCTGAAGCACCCTAGGCAAGGTTTTTTCTGTTCAGATTAAAGTATGACTAAACTTTCAGGTCCCTGTTCGGGCACCACTTGCAGGAGTCCAACTCCAGCAGGTCAGGGTTTCCTGAAGGAGGAACAGTGTCAGCATAGTAGAAAACTTCAACATTGACTCTGATGTTATACAGGACAGTCGTCCATTCATTTTTTTCATATTGTTTTTATACTTTAAATTACATACAGTTTTGCCTTCAAACTCAATCGTATTTATTTTGTTTTGATCATTGTTCTAACGGAGATGAAATACTGTCTATCTTCCCTCAAATTTGGGACAATGCATCCACCAATAGAAACTTTTTTTTTTTGAGTTGTAGTCTCACTTGTTCACCCAAACTGGAGTGCAGTGGCTGCTCCTGGCCACTGCAGCCTTGCCTGCTGGGCTCTGGTGGTCCTTCTGCCTCAGCCTTCCGAGTAGCTGGAATTACAGGCATGTGCTACCATGCCCAACTGATTTTTTTTTCATTTATTGTAGAGAAGACGTCTCGCTGCCCAGGTGGGTCTCGAACCCGTGGGCTCAGGCAATCCACTCACCTCAGCCTCCCAAAGGCTCAGGATTACAGGCTGAGCCACCAAGCCCGGCCACTAATAGAATCTTTAAAACATGTAATTTTTTACAACGTGTTTTATCACAATATTATCCCTAACCATCTAAACTTTTAACAATTTAATGACTAACTTTTGTTTTCCTAACATTTTATTTTTTCTAAATAAAATTGCAAAGCCTTTTCTCCTATTTCAACCTTTCTATATTAATCACCTACTCTATAATGCAAAGTTTCTGTATACTGCAAATTATAGGGCCCTCTATCTGTTTTCTTGCTTAAATGGTCACAACTAAAATTAAAACACTCGTAATCATCACAACAACATTATTCATTATGCTAAAAATACCTATATAACACTTCACAATTAGCAAAATGAAAACAACATCCCCAAAGTTCTTTGTTAGCAACCAACTTAAAAAACTAAAACTAATAAGCCTATCATGATGCCAAACATGAAGTTTATAATTTGCGTCTATTGTTCCCTGACAGGGATAAAAGCAGCACTGATGCACATTCAACCCAAGGCTCCCAGGGTAGGAGAGTGCCACCCGTGGTTTTTTATCATTTCTGCGGGTTCAAGCACCAAAATGGCAAGGACAGAGAAACTCAAGTGGAGGGTAATATCTCAGCAGAAAAGTTTCCATTTCGCTAATTGCTTGTTTCTACTAATAGATTTCTGTACGGGACTACTATTTTTTTATCTCCCAACTTTCCAGATACCAAGGACAAAAATAACAAGATGAGTAGTAGAAGCAGAGCCAATAGTTGCCCAGAGTTGCTTTGCAACCTGGGGTTTTTGGCCTTCTGGACCCTGTCAAGGTGAAGGCCTCTGAGGTTGGCTCCTCACACCAGGTCAACAGAAGGGAGTGGGCCTTGTGGTGGGGTTCTGAAAGGGTTTGGAGGCCGGGTGCGGCGGCTCACGCCTGTCATCCCGGCACTCTGGGAGGCTGAGGTGAGAAGATGGTATGAGGCCTGGGGTTCGAGATCAGCCTGGGCACCTCGGTGAGACCTTGTCTCTACAAGAAGCCAAAATATTAGCTGAGCATGGTGGCATGCACAGTCATTCTGGCCACTTCCGGCCTCACAGCATGAGGATCCCCAGAGCCCAACTGGTGGAGGCCAAGTAGACCGAGAGCAAGCCACTGAATTCTGGCCTAGGTGACAGAGCAGGACTCTGACTCAGAATAAAAATACCAACCTCCACCACCACCACAACCACTGGTCAGGCTCAGGGACTCAGCCTGGCTTCATGGCCCTTCAGAGCTCCAGAAGAGTAGATGGCCTGAGACTGCTGGTTCAACACCAGCCTGGGATATGGGGTGAGACCTTTTCTTGGCCATCAAATATAAATCCAAAGATTAGCCAGGCATGGGGGTGCAGGCCTGTGGTTCCAGCCACTCTGGGGGCCAGGGTGGAGGATCGCCTGAACCTGGCATGTGGAGTCCATGGTTCCCATGAGCGAGACCCTGAGCTCTGGCCTGCATGACAGACTGGGTTTCCAAATCCAAATAATAATCATCACCACAACACCACCACCCCTGTCACCCAGTGTGAGGAGTCACCCACAAGGATAGGAGAGGAAAAGGCACTTTCTGGCCTGACATTGTAGGAGGGTTCAAAGTTGGCCACGGGGCTTGTCCAACCCATGCCTTCAGCCACATGCCCCAGAAGGCCTGCCTACAATCTCTGCACTTGGGACCCACAGGAAAGACGTGTGTGAACTCACGAAACAGATGGCCCCAAGCTAAGGTGGTGTGTGGGAACAGAGCGATCAATGCGGTCTAGCAATGCCGGGACCAGCCCAGGTTCCATCACCCTACCCACCCCTTTTGGCAGGAGTGCAGGCCCCTTCCTCTCTGGATCACTACATCATCCCCTGCCCACATGGACCTTTCCCTGGGGTGCCATGGTCTCACATCCTGATACATGTGGGAGGCGTCTTTTTTGTCACTGGAGTGTCTGTTGGCCGGGTTGGGGTGTGGTGGCACAATTGTGGCTCCCGGGGCCTGAACCTGTAGGCCTCAGTCATTCCTCCAGCCTCATCCCCTGATAAGCCAGGACTCTGGGGTCTACCACTCCTGTCTCGAATTTGGGGCCTCTCGCTGAGACAAGATCTGGCCATGTCGCCCAGCCTGTTGCCCAAACCTGGGCTCAGGCAGCCTCCTGCCTCAGCCTCCCAGGTGTGGGGCTGACTGCCATGAGCCATGGTGCTCTGCTTGGACTCCCATGCTCTTTTGTTGGTGGTGATGCAAAGGAATGCCCTGAGATGGAGACCACCACATCCCCTGTAGATTAAATGATGGGTGCCTCCAGGCATGACTCCAGTGTCTGCATTCCCGGGAGTGAAGTGATCTCACTAAGTGGACGATACTGGTCTCGAACTCCCAGTCTCCCCGACTTGGCCACCCAGAACCACAGCCTGATTGTCTTCTGCTCCACTGTCTTTTAGGAACTCTAAGCCCAAGGCTGGGGCCTCCTTCCCAAATGATCTATGTCTATTCACAATGATCCCAACTCAATACACAAATGGATGATCTTCTTTTCTCTCATTTTATTTTTTTTTTTGAGCCCAGGTCTCACTCCGTCATTCAGGTTATAGGACAGTGGCTCATTCCCAGCCAGTACAACTTCAGCATGCTGGACTCAGGTGAGCCTCCCCCTCCCAGGTCTTCCAAGAATCCAGAACGACAGATGTGCACCAACACACCTGACACATTTGGGATGGAGGGTAGAAGTGAGGTCTCACCGAGGTGCCCAGGTATGTCTCAGACCCACAGGCTTGGACTGCCTGCTGTCTTTGGTCTCCCAAATCTCTGGGATAATGAGGTTGAGCCCCCGAGTCCAGCCTCATCCTTCGTCAAAAATGAACCAGAAGGCTGGGCATGGCAGCCTATGCCTGGAAACCCAGCACTCTGAAAGGCCGAATCGGGAGGATGGCTGTAACCTAAGAACTCAAGGCCAACCCGGTCCACACAGGGAGACTCTGTCTGCTCACCCATCCAAACAGGGTCCTGGGGTAGAGGTTCCCATCATCCTGGCCACTCCAGAGGCTGAGGCGGGAATATTGTTGGTGACCACTATTTCAAAGCTGGTGGAGAATGATGGTCGTGTCCCTGGGCCCTGGCCTTAGCCAGAGAGCCCAGCCCTGTCTCCAAAAACATCAGAATCATACAGATATTCTCAACTGCGCATGGGGTGTTCAAATGGCTACTGGCATTAGAGCCAGAAAAAATGGGTATGGGGTTGAAGTAATATCCCCGGGTGAGGGATATGTTCCTGGCATTTCTTTGCAGAAGGTCCTCTTTGCCGAGTCGGAGGGCCAGCCTGCTTGGGGCATATTTTTCACCTCGGAGAGGAGAGTTCAGAGGAACCCAGCCAGGAACCCTCAGGATGTCATCTACCAAAGCAGGGGCAGGCATTGGGGTGGTTGATCTGGAAGTCGCTGAACTTGGGGGACCCTCACATGTAAGGGGGCCGAGGGGGAAGGACTGAGGGGAGAAAGTTTGCCTGGAGAATAGATTCTTACTTTCTTTCCTTTCTTTCTTTCTACCTTAATTCCTTTCTTTCTTTTTTCTTTCTTTCTTTCTTTTCGTTCCTCACTAGGTTGCCCAGGCTGCTCTCAAACTGCCCAACTTGGGCCATCCCCTCAGCCTGGGTCTCTCAAACTGCTGTGATCACAGGCTTTCCATTTGGTCAACATCCTGGTCTTCCTGCCTAGTCTTGAACTCTGGGCCAGATGCAAAACTCCCACTGTGGTCTGCCCTCACCCAAGATTTTCTGGGTTTTGCTTGAGGTCAAGGTGGGTGCTTGCTGTTGTGTCCAGCCGGATCTCGACATCCCAGGCTCCAGGCATCTTCCTGTCTCAGCCTTCCCAAGTGCAAGGAGACAGACATGAGTCGTCCGGCTGTCCCTGCTGCCCCGAAGGTATGAGAGCCACACCCTCACTTTCCCCGAGGTTGCCCCTGGGTTATTGAACGGGTCTACCTTGGGGAACAATCTTGCAGAATGGTGGGTGCAACAGCAGAGACACGCCCCTCCACCAGGCACTTCCCCTGGGGAAGGCTAGTAGGGTGACTCCTGCCACCATGTCCTGGCTCTCGAGTTATCAGAAGGGAGCATGCCTTGTGGTGGGCCCCCAAGAGGGATGTTGAGTCTGGGCAACGGGGATAACACCTGTCATCCCTATGTTCTGGGAGGCTGATGCGAGAGGTTGGCCTGAGGCTCGTGTATGAGACCAGTTCTGGCACCTTGGCGAGAACTTGTTTCTACAAGAAGCCAGAAAAGTGAGCCTAGTGTGGTGGTGCATGCTTGTCATTCCATCCACTCGGGATACCACGGTGGGAGGATCACCGGAGCCCAGCCGGTGGAGGCTGTGGTGGCTGAGAGTGGGCCCCTGTGCTCCAGCCTGGGTGACAGAGCGAGACTCTGACTCAGAATAATAATACTAACCACCAACACCACCACAACCACAGGCAGAGCACAGGGGCTCAGCCTTTCATCCCAGCTTGTTGGATGCCCAGGAAAGTGGATGGCCTGAGGCTGCGGGATAGACAGCAGCCTGGGACATGTGGCAAAACCTCGACTTCACCATCAAAAATAAATCCAAAGATTAGCCGGGCATGGTGGGGCAGGCCTGTGGTTCCAACCACTCAGTATCCGAGGAGGAAGGATCACCTGAGCCCGGCAGGTGGCATAGGCAGAGGCAGTGAGCATGCCCCTGCACTCTGACCTGGGAGACATAGCAGAATTCTGACTCCAAATAATAATAATCACCACCACCACCATCCCTGCCTCCCAGCATGAGGAGACAACCTCATGAGCAGCTGGGACTATAGGGACCACCATGCCTGACTTGATTTTGGGGACATCTCACTGAGACAAGGTCTGGTCACTTCACCTGGGCTCCTCTCTGACCCCTGGGCTCAGGCAGACTCCTGTCTCCACCTCCCAGGACATAGGGCTGACGGCCATGAGCAACAGTGCCTGGCCTGGTCTTGCACCTACTTCAGCGGGGATGATACAAAGGAATTCCCTGGGACCGAAGCCACTGCATTCCATGTAGCCGGGACTGTGGGTGCCACTGTCCGTGACTCCACTGTTTGCATTCCAGTTAGTGATGAAGTCTCGCTACATCTCCCAGGCTGATCTCAAAACCCCAATCTCCAGCGGTCCCCCACCTTGGTCTCCCCAAACCACAGCCCTATTGTCTACCAATCCACCATTTTAAGGAACTCTAGGACCAATCTGGGGCCTCCTTCCCAAATGTTCTCTGTGTGTTCATGATTATCCCAACTCCATACACAAATGGTTGCTCTTCTTTTTATCCTTTTTTCCTTTGTTTCATTGAGTCTGAGTCTCACACTGTCAGCCAGTTGGAGGGCGGTGGTTCACACCCATAAACCAAAGCCTCAGTCTGCTGGGCTGCAGGGAGCCTTTCCATGGCCTTTCAAGGAGCTGGAATGACAGGTATGCGACACCACACCCAGATCATTTAGGATGGTATGTATAAAAGAAGACTCTGAGTTGTGGGGGCAGATCTCGGCCAGTGGGCTTGGGCCGGCCACTGACCTTGGCCTCCCAAAGTGCTGGGATTATGAAGCTGAGCCCCCGAACCCAGCCTCAATCCTTTGCCCTAAATTAACCAGAAGGCCTGGCTCGGCAGCCCATGCATGGAATCCCAATTCTCTGAGAACCCGAGGTGGGAGGATAGCCTGAGCCCAGGAGCCCAAGGCCAGCCCAAGCCACACAGCGAGACCCCATCTCAGCAGCCATCCAAACAGAGGGTCTGGTGTTGAGGTGCCTATTGTCTCCACCGCTGTGGAGCCTGAGGTGGCAAGATCGATGGAGCCTGCGATTTCGAGGTTGGTGGTGAACAGCAGTCTTGTCGCTGGGTGCCAGTCTGGGCCACAGAGTGATACCCTGTCTCCAAAAACATCAGAATCATAGAGATTCTCAACTGAGTGTGTTTTTTTTCCACAGGTCTACTGGCTTTTGAGCCAGGAAAAATGGGAATGGTGGGAAGAAATGTCCATGGGTGATGGATGTGTCCCTTAACTTTTTTGGTGGAAGGTCCTCGTTGTTGAGTCAGTGGGTTGTACTGCCAGGGGCACATTACTGACTTTGGAGAGGAGAGCCGGCATGAACCAGGCCAGAGAGCCTAGGGAATTACCTCACCAATGTGGGGACAGGAACTGAGGTGGTGGTTTGGGCTGGAAGGTGCCGTGCTTGGTGGACCCTCCCATGTGAGGTGGGTGGGGAGGAAGAACTGATGGCAGAAGTTTTGCAGAAAAATAAATGTCTTTCTTTCTTTCTTCTCTTTCTTTCTTTCTTTAGGCCACTCTCAGGGGCTCAGCCTGGGATCCTGGCCCTTTGAATGCCTAGGCAAGTGGACGACCTGAGGCTGTGGGTTCAACAGCAGCCAAAGACACGGGATGAGATCTCAACTCTGCCATCAAAACTAAATCCAAAACTTAACCAGGCATGGTGGCACAGACATGTGGATACATCCAATTGGGGTCCTAGGAGTGAGGAATGCCTGAGCCTGGCAGGTGATGCTGGAGGAGGCAGTGAGTGTGCCCATGCACTCCGACCTGGGTGACAAAGTGGGATTCCTACTCCAAATAATAATAACCACCACCACCATCACCACCACCGCTGCCACCCAGCGTGAGAAGTCACCCTTAGGGATGGGAGAGGAAAAGGCACTTTCCAGCCGATAGTTCATGGGAGGTTTCAAAGGTGACTACTGGTCACGTCCTTCCCACACCTTTGACCACTCATCCCAGAAAGCCTGCTTCCACCGTCCACACTCGTGTTCCACAGCAAAGATGTGAATAAGCTCACAGAAGAGATGGTCCTGAGCTAGGGTGACAGTCGGGGACAGAGAGTTTAAGGTGGTCCTGCAATGCCACAGCCAGCCCAGGTTCCTCTTGCCCTGTCTGCCACCTTCAGGTTGGGGGAAGGCTCCTTCCTCTTCTGATTTCTCAATTGTTCCCCGCCCACACGGACTATTCCTTGGGGAGCCATGGACGCTCATTGTGACACATGTGGTAGGTGTCTTATTTGTCACCGGAGACTCCATCAGCCGTCTGGGTTACAGTGGTGTATCGCATTCCTGGGGACTTGACCAGCAGGGCTCAGGCAGTCCTCACACCTCAGGCTCCAAACAGCTGGCACTCTGGGGACAAAAACGCCAGATAGAATTTTGGAGACCTCTCACTGAGATGATGTCTGGCCACCTCACCCAGGCTGGTCTACAACCCCTGGGCTCAGGTGGTCTTCCACCTTGGACTCCCAGCATTCGGGTCTGAAGGTTGTGCGCCACAGTGCCTGGCCTGGACTCGTATGTACTGTCAGTGGGGGTGACACCTCAGCCACTCTGGAGGCTGAGGTGGGAGGATTGCCAGAATCTATGATTTCAAGGCTGGTGGTGCATGATAGTCATGTCCCTGGACCCCAGTCTGGGCCACAGAGCCAGACACTGTTTCCAAAAACATGAGAATCGCACACAGCTTCTCAACTGCGTGTGGTGTGTTCACAGGGTGACTAGCTTTAGAGCCAGGAAAAATGGGATTGGGAGGGAAAGAAATGTCCCTGGGTGAGGGATGTGTCCCTGGCCTTTCTTGGTGGAAGGTCCTCATTGCCGAGCTAGAGTGTCTGCCTGCCTGGGTACACTTCACACCTCAGAGAGGAGAGCCGCCAGGAACCCTGCCAGGAAGTGTGGGAACTCCTGCACCAAAGTGGGGGCAGCCATTTGGGGGGATTTGGGTTTGAAAGGTGTCAAGCTTGGGGACCCTCACATGGGGGGTTGGCGGGAAGGACTGAGGGGAGAAAGTTTTCAAGAAAATGTATCTTTCTTTCTTTCTTTCTTTCTTTCTTTCTTTCTTTCTTTCTTTCTTTCTGTCTCTCTCTTTCTCTCTCTCTCTCTCTCTCTTTCTTCCTTTCTTTCCTTTCCTCACAAGTTTGCCCAGGCTGCTCTCAAACCACCCAACTCAGGACATTCTCATGGGTTGGTCCTCCCAAACAGCTGCGATCACAGGTTTTCCTTTTGGTCGACATTCTGTTCTTCCTTCTGGTCTTGAACTATGGGCCAGAGAGGATCCTTCCCCTGAGGACTGCTGTCACCCACTGTTTTCAAGGTTTTGCTTGGGTCAAGGTGTTCACTTGCTATGGTGTTCAGCCTTGTCTTGAGTTCCCACACTCTGGCCATCTTCCCGTCTCGGCCTCCTTGAGTGTCGAGGAGACAGGCGTGAGTCACCCAGTCATCCCACCTCACCAAAGGTTTGAGGCTCATGCCTGCACTCCCTTTCACTGAGGTGCCCCATGGGAGGGGCAAGTGCATACCCCCTGGGGAACAAGGTGGGATGAAGGGTGGTTGCCCTCTCAGAGACACACCCATGTGCCAGGCACTTCCCCTGTGATGGGCTTGGCTGGTGAATCTAGCTCCCCTCTAGGGCATCCTGGGTCATTGGAGGGAACAGGCCTCACCATGGTCCCCGAGATTGGTGTGGAGGCTGGGCGCAAGGGATCACGCCTGTCATCCTGGCACTCTGGTAGGTGAGGTGAGAGGATGGCTTGAGCTCCTGGGTTCAAGACCAGCCCAGGTACCTTGGCGAGACCTCGTCTCTACAAAAGCCAAAAAAATGAGCCGAGCTTGTTGGTGTAGGCCTTTCGATCCAGTCATTCATGAGGCCATGGCAGGAGGATCACCAGAGCCCAGCTGGTGGAAGTCACAGTGGCCAACAATGGGCCCCACCACAAGAGCCTGGGCAACAGAGTGAGACTCCAACTCAGAATAATAATACCAATCACCCCCACAACCAC
Organism: Carlito syrichta; assembly: GCF_000164805.1. Lineage (NCBI taxonomy): Eukaryota > Metazoa > Chordata > Mammalia > Primates > Tarsiidae > Carlito > Carlito syrichta. The sequence continues at coordinate 199,496 of NW_007261401.1, forward strand.
AGGCTGGGCTTGGGCTCAACCTGGCATCCTGGCCCTTTGAAGGTCCAGGTAAGTAAATGGCCTGAGCCTGAGGATTCAAGACCAGCCTGGGACATGGGGCAAGACCTCGTCTCGGACTCAAAAATAAATTTAAAGATTAGCTGTGTGTGGTGGAGCAGGCCTGTGGCTCCAGCCACTCGAAGGGCCTAGGCAGGAGGATCACCTGAGCTTGGCAGGTAGAACTTATGGTGGCTGTGAGCATGCCCCTCGCTTTGGCCTTAGCAACAGAGCAAATTCTGACACCAAATAATAATAATCACCAGCACCACCACCACCACCACCCCTGACACCCAGCATGAGAAATCAACCTCAGAAATGGGAGAGGAATAGGCACTTTCCAGCCTGTCATTCATGGGAGGTTTCAAAGGTGGCCAATGGGCACGTGCATCCTGCACCTTCAGCCACGCACCCCAGAAGGCCAGCCTCCAACCTCCACACTCGTGCCCCATGTCAAAGACACCTTTGAGCTTGCAGAACAGATGGTCCAATCTAGGGCGACCATCAGGCACAGAGCGATCAAGGTGGTCCCGCAATCCCAGGTCCAGTTGCCTGGTCTGTCACTTTCGGGTGGGAGAATAGCCACTTCCTCTCCCAATCACTACATCCTCCCCCGCCAACCCTTACGTTTCCCTGGGGAGTCGTTATGCTCATTGTGATACACGTGGGAGGCATCTTTGTTGTCTCTGGCATCTCCATCAGTGGGGGTGGAGTGCAGTCGCAGGATTGTGGCTCCTGTGCCCTCGACCTAAGGGACTCAGGCGATCTTTCCTCCTCGACCTCTGAGCAGCTGGGACTCCATGGGCCAGAACATATGACTCAATTTTGGGGACCTCTCACTGATTTGAGGTCTGGCCAGGTTGCCCAGGCTGGTCTGTGAACCCAGGGCTCGGACAGCTTTCCGCTTAGGCTTCCCAGGGCCTGGGACTGATGTCCTTGAGTCATGGTGCCCCGCCTGGACTCCCACATTCTGTTGACAGGGCGACACAAAAGCACACCCCGGGATTGAGGCCACCATATACCTTGTAGCTTGGAGTCTGGGCACCACCTCGTGCAACCTGAGTGTTTGTTTTCCAGGGAGTGACGAGGTCTCGCTATGTGTCCCAAGCTGTTCTCAAACTCCCAGGCTCCAATGGTTCACCAGCTTGGCCTCCCAAAGCCACAGCCTGATTATCTGCCGATCCACTGTCATTCCGGAATTCTATGCCCAAGGCTGCGGCCTCCTTCTGGAATAATCTGTCTGTTCACGATGATCCCAATGCCATACATAAATGGATGCTCTTATTTTCTTTCCTTTTTTTGTGTCAGAGTCTCACTCTGTTACCCAGGCTGGAAGGTGATGGCTTGCTCCCAGCAACTGCAGCCTCGACCCACTGGTCTCCAGCAAGACTTCGCCCTGGCCTTCCAAGGAGCCGGAACAACAGGTGCATGCCACCACACCCAGCTCATGTAGGATGGAGTGTTGAGAGGATGTCTCGCCGAGTTGCCCAGGTGCATCTCGGATACTAGGGCTGGATCCAGCCACTGGCCTCAGCCTCCCAAAGGGCTGGGATGATGACATAGAGTCCCTGAGCCCGGCCTCTATCCTTCATTGAAAACAAACCAGAAGGCCAGCCATGGAGTTCAAGCCCAGCCCGTGCCATGCAGGGAGACCTCGTCTCTGCACACATTCAAAAAGGGGGTCTGGGTTCATGGTGCTCGTTGACCCAGCCACTTGAGAGGCACAGGTGGGAGGATCACTGGAACCCCGATCTCGAGGCTGACTGTGAACGACTGTCATGTCCACGGGACCCAGCCTGGACCACAGATCCAGACCCTGTCTCCAAAAACATCAGAATCGTACACAGATTCTCAACTGTGCATGGTGTGTTCAAAAGGCTACTTGTTTTAGAGCCATAAAAAGGTGGATGGGGGAAAGAAATGTTCTCGGGTAAGGGATGTGACCCTGGTCTTTCTTAGCATAAGGTTCTCATTTTAGAGTTGAAGTGACGGCCACTCTGGGGTACATTTCTCACCTCGGAATGAAGAGCAGGCAGTAACCCAGCCAGGGAGCCTCAGGAAAGCCCACAACTAAGCAGGGGAAACCATTGGAGGGGATAGTGAATGGAAGTTGCAGAGATTGGGGTACCCTCGTAGGTGGGGTGGTGGGGGAAAGAACTGAGGGCAGAGGTTTTGCCGGAGAATGGATTTCTATGTTGACTTAGATTTTCTTTCTTTCTTTTCTTTCTTTCTTTCTTTCTTTCTTTCTTTCTTTCTTTCTTTCTTTCTTTCTTTCTTTCTTTTTTTCCTCTCTCTCTCTGTTTTGTTTCCTCACTTGGTAGCCCTGGCTGATCTCAAACTGCCCAACTTGGGCCTTCCTCTTGGTTTTGGCCTCCCAAATGATTGTGATCACAGTCTGTCCACTTGGTCGACATCCTGGTCTTCCTGTCTGGTCTTGAACTCTGTGCCTGAGGCTATCCTCCCTGTGAGGCCTACTCTCACCCAAAGTTTTCTGGGTTTTATTTTGGGTGAGGTGGGGGCTTGCTATGGTGTCCAACCTGGTCTCAGCTCCCAAGTTCTGGCCATCTTCCCATCTCCTCCCTGATTGCTGAGGAGACAGTCGTGAGTAACCTGGCTGGCCCCACCTGATGGTTTGAGAGTCACACTCTCCCTTTCCCCAAGGCAGCCCCTGGGATGAGCAAGCTGGTCCACCCTGGGGTACATGGCGGTTGGAGGTGTGGGAGTCAGGCACTCCCAAGTGGTGAGCTCAGTGGGCTACTCCAGCTGCCCTCTCCAGGGTCCCATGTCGTCTGAAGGTAGTGGACCTCATGGTGGGGCCCCAAGCAGTATGTGAAGGCCAGGCACAGGGGCTCACGCCTGTCACCCCAATGGTTTGGGAGGTGAGGCAAGAGTATGGCCTGAGCCCCCGGGTTTGAGACCAGCCCAAGCACCTTGGTGAGACCTCATCTCCACAAGAAGCCAAAAAAATATGCCGAGCTTGGTGGCACATGTGTGTCGTTCCTCCCAACAGGGAGGCTACAGCAGGAGGATGGCCGGAACCCAGACGGTGGAGGCTGCAGTGGCTGACAGCAGGCTCCTGCACTCCAGCCTGGGCCACAGAGCATGACTCCGACTCAGTATGGTGATATCAACCACCACTGCCACAACCCCAGGCCGGGCTCTGGGGCTTAGCCTGCCATCCTCGGCTGCCAGTCCAAGTGAGTGAAAGACCTGAGCCTGCGGGTTCAAGATGAACCTGGGACACTGGGTGAGACCTGGTCTCAGGCATCAAAAATGAATCAAATTATTAGCTGGACATGGTGGCACAAGCTTGTGGTTCCAGCTACTCGGGGGGTCATTGTGGGACAATTGCCTCAGCCTGACTGGTGGAGTCTGCAGTGGCCGTGAGCATGCCCCTGCACTAAGACCTAGGTGACAGAGTGGGATTCCAACTGCAAATAATAATCTTCATCACTACGGCCACGACCACCACTCCTGGCACCCAGCTCTAGGAGTCGCTCTCAGGAATGAGAGAGAAAAAGGCACTTTCCTCTCTGTTGTTTGCGAGAGGTTTCAAAGGTGGCCATGGGGCCAGTCTGCCCTGCACCTAAAACTTCACGTCCCAGAAGGTCTACTTCAACCCTTCATACTCTTGCCCCATGGTAAAGACCCATGTGAGCTCACAGAACAGATGGCATCAAGTTAGGGTGCCCATCGGGCACACAGCTATCAAAGCAGTCTGGCAATGCCACAGCCAGCTCAGGTTCTGGTCACCTGGCCTGCCAGGTTTGGGTGGGGGGAGTGCTCCTTCCTCTCTCAATCACTGCAACGTTACCACCCACATGGAGTTTTTGCTGGGGAGCCGTGGACGCTAATAGTGATGCATGTGGGAGGTGTCTTTTTTGTTGCCATAGTCTCTGTAGGTCTGGTTTGGGCATGGCAGCATGATCGTGGTTCCCAGGTACTTGACCTGTGGGGATCAGGAGGTCCTCTCCCTTCAGCCCCTGAGCAGCCATGACTCTAGGGCCCAAAACGCCTACTTTTGAGACCTCTCACTAAGACAAGGTCTGTCCACATCGCCCACATTGGTCTCCGACCCTTGGGCTCAGGCAGCCTATCACCTTGGGCTCCCTGGGTGTGGGGCAGATGGCAGTGATCCAGAGTGCCTGGCCTAAATTGCACGTTTTGTCAGTGGGGACGATGAAAAGGAAAGCCCTGGGATGGAGGCCACCACTCCCATTTAGCCAGGACCTCAGGCACCAATATGTGCAACTCCAGTGTTTGGGTTCTGGGGAGTGACAAGATACCGTTACATGGCCCAGACACCAGCAGTCCCTACCTCGGCCTCTCAAAGACACAGCCCGATTGTCTGACGATCAACCATCTTTTGGGAACTCTAAGCCCAAGGCTGGGGCCTCCTTCTGAAATGATCTTGGTCTGTTCACAATCATCCCATCTCCATACACAAATGGATGCTCTTCTTTTCTTCCTTTTTTTTTTAGTCACTGTCTCACTCCTTTGCCTAGCCTGGAGGGTGGTAGCTCATTCCCGTCTACAACAGTCTATGCCTTCCAGGCTCTGGAGAACCCTCACCCCTCAGCCTTCCAGGGAGCTAGAATGTCAGTTGCGTGCCACCATGTGCTGTTGGTTTGGGATAGAGTGTAGAAACGAGGACTCGTCAAGTTGCCTAGGTGCATCTCGGATCCAGAACTTTGGGCCAGCCACTAGCCTCAGCCTCCCAAAGTGCTGGGATGACGAGGCTGAACCCTCAAGCCTGGCCTCGATCCTTCATCAGAAGCAAACCAGAAGACTGGGTGTGGTGGCCCAGACCTGGAATCCCAGCACTCTGAGAGATCGAAGAAAGAGAATAGCTGGAGCCCAGGAGCACAAGGCCAGCCTGGGACATGAAGGAGATCCCATCTCCTCACCCATCAAAACTGAGATTCTGGGGACATGGTGCCCATCATTCTGGCCACTCTGGAGGCTGAGGTGGGAGGATTGCTGGAGTCCGCGATTTCAAGGTCAGCACTGAACGACAGTCATGTCCCTGGGCACCAGCCTGGGCCACAGAGCCAAACCCTGTCTCCAAAAACATCAGAATCATACACAGATTCTCAACTGTGTAGTCACAGGGCGACTGGCTTTAGTGACAGAAAAAAATAGGAATGGAGTGGACGAAATTTCCCTGGGTGAGGGATGTGTTCCTGACTTTTCTTGGCGGAAGGTCCTTGTTGCCAAGTGGGAGGTCCAGCCTGCCTGGGTCACATTTCTCACCTCGGTAGGAGAGCTAGCAGATACCCAGCCATGGAGGGTCTGCAACTCCCGCAACAAAGTGGGAACAGCTATTTGGGGTGTTAAGGCTGGAAGGTGCCAAGCTTGGGGGACCCTAAAATGTAGGGTGCGGGGGTGAAGAACTGAGGGCACAATGTTTGCAAGATAATGGATTTCTTCCTTTCTTTCTTTCTTTCTTTCTTTCTTTCTTTCTTTCTTTCTTTCTTTCTTTCTTTCTTTCTTTTCTTTCCTCACTTGGTTGCCCAGACGGCTCTCAAATCCCCCAACTCAGGTCATCCTGTTGGCCTGGGCCTCCCAAACTGCTGCAATCACAGGTTTTTCATTTGGTTGACATCCTGGTCTTTCTTCCTGGTCTTGAAAGGTTGGCCAGAGGTGATCCCCCCTGAGGCTTGCCCTCACCCAAGGTTTTCTAGGTTTTGCTTGGGTTGAGGTGGTGATGTACTATGATGTCCCACCTTGTCTCAAGCTCCCAGGCTCCGGTCATCTTCTGGTCTTGGCCTCCCCGAGTGCTGAGGAGACAGGCATGAGTCACCCAGCCGTCCTTGCCCCACTGAAGATTTGAGAGTCACACCCTCCCTTTCACCAAGGAGTCTCCTGGGATGAGCAAGCAGGTCCACCTAGGGAAAGAGGAGAGCAGATGTGTGCATGCCTCAGCAGGGACACAGCCAGGTACCAGTTGCTCCCTCCATGAAGGGCCCAGTGGACGAATCCAGCCACCCTGTCTGGTGTCCCGGGTTGTCAGAAGGGAGCGGGCCTCACAGTGGTCCCAGAGAGTGATGTGAAGGCTGGGCGTGGGGGCTCACACCTGTCATCCTGGCTCTCTGGTAGGCAGAGGTGAGAGGATGTCCTGATTCCCTGTGTTCAAGCCCAGCCCAGGCACCTTGGCAAGACCTCATATTTACAAGAAGACAAAAAATTGAGCCAAGCTTGGTGGTGCAGTCCTTTTGTTCAGACCACTTGGAAGTCCGCGGTGGGAGGATTCCCAGAGCCCAGCCTGTGGAGGCCGCAGTGACCAAGACTGGGCCCCAGTGCTCTGGCTTGGCTACAGAGAGGTCCTCCAACTTAGAATAATAATACAAACCTCAACCACCACCACAAACACAGGCTGGGATCAGTGGCTCATCCTGGCATCCCGGCCCTTGGGGGTCCAGATAAGTGGGCAGAAGGATACTGCTGGTTTGACACCAGCCTGGGACATGGGGTGAGCCTTCTTATCGGCCATCAAAAATAAATCCAAAGATTATCCAGGCGTGGTGGTGCAGACCTATGTTTCCAGCCACTCTGGGGATTGAGGCGTGGTAATCACCTGAACCCGGCAAGTGGAGTCCATGGTGGCCGTGAGGGTGCCTCTGTGCTTCAGTCTTACAAAGTGGGAATCTGAATCTAAATAATAATAATAATCACCACCACCACCACCACCATCCCTGTCACCCAGCATGAGGAGTCACCCTCAGGAATGGGAGAGGAAAATGTGCTGACCAACCTGTCACTCATAGGAGATTTCAAAGGTGGCAACTGGGCACGTTCATCCCATGCCTTCGGGCAACCGACCCAGAAGGCTTGCCTCCAACCTCCACATTCATGCCCCAAAGGAAAGATGTGTGTGAGCTCATGGAACAGAGGGCCACAAGCTGTGGGACCATCAGGCACAGAGCGGTCAAGGTGTTCCAGCAATGCTGCAGCCAGCCCAGGTTTTGTTCACCCTGTTTTCCACCTTCGTGTGTAGGAAGGGGCCCTTCCTCTCCTTATCACGTCATCATCCTCTGCCCATGCAGACCTTCCCTGGAGAGCCGTGGACACCCATCATGATGCACGTGGGAGTTGTCTTTTGTGTGCTGGAGTCTCCATCTGTTGGGCTCAGGAATGGTGGAACAATTGTATCTCCCCGGGGCCTCAAACTGCAGGGCTCAGATGATTCTCCCACCTTGGCCCTGAGCAACTGGGACTCCGTGGGCCATCACGCCTGACCCAGTTTTGGGGACTTCTCACCAAGATGAAATCTGACCACGTCGTTCAGGCTGATCTCTGATCCCTGGGCTCAGACAGCCTCATGCCTCTGCCTCCCAGTGCATGGGGCTGAGAGCCTTGGCCCACTATGCCTGGCCTGGACTCGTTCGTTTGTCAGCATGGGTGATGCAAAGGAATGTCCCAGGACAGTTGCCACCACATCCCGCGTAGTTCGTACCAGGGGCATCACCATGCACAACTCCAGTGGTCACATTCCGGGGAGCAACGAGGTCTCACTACATGACCCAGTCTGATCTCAAACTCCCAGGCTCCAGCTGTGGACCGCCTTGGCTTTTCAAAGCCATAGCACTATTTTCGGCCCATTGACAGTCTTTCAGGAACACTAGGCCCAAGGCTGGGCCTCCTTCCCAAATGATCTCTCTTTCACGATGACCCCAACTCCATACACAAATGGATGCTCTTTTTTCCCCTTTTTCCCTTTTTCCCTTTTTTTCTTTGAGTCAGAGTCTCATTTCATCACCCAGGCGGGAGGATGGTGGCTCATTCCCAGCCACCGCAGCCTTGGCCCACCTTGCTCCAGCGAGACTTTCCCTGGCCTTCCAAGTTGCTGGAATGACAATGCCCAGCTCATTTGGTAGAGATGAGTTCTCACTGAAGTGCCTGGGTGTGTCTCAGCCCTTGGGCTTGGGCCAGCCACTGGCATCAGTCTCTAAAATCACTGGAATGATGAAGCTAAGCTACCGAGCCCAGACTCGATCCTTCCTTGAAAACAAACCATAAGGCCTGGCACAGCATCCCACGCCTGGAATCCCAGTGCTCTGGGAGGCCAAGGCGGGAGGATGGTTGTAGCCAGGAGCTGAAAGGCAACATGGGCCACACAGGAGACCCCGTCTCCGCACCCATCCAAAAAGGGGGCGTGGTTAGAGGTGTCCATCATACCAGCCACTCTGGAGGAAGAGGTGGGAGGATTGCCAGAACCTGCGATTTCAAGGCTGGTGGTCAATGATGGTCATGTCCCTGGGCCCAAGCCTGGGCTACAGAGACAGACCCTGTCTCCAAAAACATCAAAATCATGCACAGATTCTCAACTGCGCATGATGTGTTCACAGGACGACTGGCTTTAGAGCCAGGAAAAATGGGACTGGGGGGAAGAAATCCCAGGTGAAGGATGTGTCCTGGATCTTTCTTGCAAGAAGGTCCTTTTTACCGAATTGGAGGACCTGCCTGTCTGGGGCACATTTCTCATGTCGGAGAGAAGAGCTGGCAGAAACCCGACCAGGGAGCCTCAGGAACTCTTGCACTAAAGTGGTGGCAGCCCTTGGGGGGGTTTGGACTGGAAGGTGCCGAGCTTGTTGGACCCTCACATGTGGGGGACGGGTGGGAATAACTGAGGGCAGAATGTTTGCAGTAGAATGAATTTCTTTCTTTTTTCTTTCTTTCTTTCTTTTTTCTTTCTTTCTTTCTTTCTTTCTTTTTTTCTCTTTCTTTCTTTCTTTCTTTCTCTTTCTTTCTTTCCTTTCTTTCTTTCCTCTTTCCTTCTTTTCATTCTTTTTTTCTTTCTTTCTTTTCTTTCATCACTAGGTTTCCCAGGCTGCTCTCAAACAGCCCAACTCGGACCATCCTCTAGGCCTGGGCCTCCCAAACTGCTGGGATCACAGTCTTGACATTTGGTCAACATCCTGGTCTTCTAGCCTGGTCTTGAATCTGGTCCGGAGGGGATGCTTCTGCCAAAACCTGCCCTCATCCAAGGTTTTCTGAGTTTTGCTTGGGGGTCAAGGTGGGGGCTTGCTATGGTGTGCATCCTGGTCTGGAGCTCCTGGCTTCTGGCCATCTTCCCGTCTCTACCTTTCCAGGTACTGAGGAGTCAGGCATGAGTTACCTGGCTGTCCCCACACATCCAAAGGTTTGAGAGTGACCACCTCCCTATCCCAGAGGCATGCCCTGGGAGGAGGAAGTGGGTCCACCGTGGGGAATGAGGCAGTCAGAAGGATGGGTTCCCTGGGTATGATATGTCTCTGTGCCAGGTGCTCGCCTCTGGGAGGACTCAGCAGGAAACTCCAGCTGACATCTCCAAGGTCCTGGGTAATTGGATGGAGCAGGCCTCACAGTGGGACCCTAAGAGATGTGTGGAAGCTGGTTACAGGGGCTCACACATGTAATCACGTGCTCTTTGAGGATGAGGCAAGAGAAAGGACTGAATCCCCAGGTTTCAGGCTAGTCCGGGGAACTTGACCTGACCTCATCTCTAAAAGAAGCCAAAAAATGAACCGAGTATGGTGGTGTATGCTTGTTGTTCCAGCCACTCAGGGGCCGATGTGGGAGCACCATCTGAGCCAGTCAGGTGGAATCCATCGTGGTCGTGTGCATGCCCTTGTTCATGCCCGTGTCCAGCCTGGGTGACAGAGTGGGATTCCAACAACAGATAATAATAATCACCATCCTATCACCACCACCAGCACTCCTGCCATCCAGCACGAGGATTCACCCTCAAGGATGGGGGAGGAAAAGCCACTTTCTTGCCTGTCATTCACTGGAGCTTTCAAAAGTGGCGATGGGGCTCATCCGTCCTGTGCCTTTGGCCTCATGGCCCAGAAGCCCTGCCTACACCCTCCACACTTATGTCCCACGGAAAAGACACCTGAGAACTTGGGGAAAAAGACTGAGCAGATGTAGAGCAGCGGTGGGGCACAGAGTGATCAAGGCGGTCCAGCAACACTGTGACCAGGCCATGTTCTGGTCACCTTATCTGCCAACTTCAGGTGATGGGAGGGCCCATTCCTCTCCCGATAACTCCATCATCCCCTGCCCACGTGGACCTTTCCCTGGGTAGCCGTGGACGCCCATTGTGACGCACGTTGGAGGTGTCATTTTTGTTACCGGAGTCTCCATTGGCCAGGCTGGGGTTCGGCAACCTCATTGTGGCTTCTGGGGCCACAACCTGCTGGCCTCAGGGACCTCTCTTCTTGACCCCCAAGAAGCCTGGACTCTGGAGGCCCCACGCTCGACTCGATTTTGGGACCCTCTTGGTGAGACGAGGTCTGGTCACATCTCCCAGGCTGGTCACTGACCCTGGGGCTCAGGCAGCCTCCTGCCTCAGACTCCCTGAACCCAAGGCTGATGTCCGTGAGCCACGGTATATGGCATGGACTGGCACATTCAGTCAGTGAGGGTGATGAAAAGACATCCCAGGACAGAGGCCACTACATTCCGTGTAGCTGAGAAAGTGGGCGCCACCAAGTGTTACCCAAGGGTTTGCATTCTAGGGAGCAAAGAGGTCTCGCAATATGTCCCAGGCTGGTCTCAAGTTCCTGGGGTCCAGCGTTCCTCTGTCTAGGCTCCCAAAGCCACAGTCCGATGTCTGCCGATTCATTCTCTTTCTGGAACTCTACGCCCAAGTCTGAAGCCTCCTTCCTCAAAGATCTCTGTCTGTTCCCGATGATCCCAACTCCATACACAAATGAATGCTCTTCTTTTCTTTCTTCTTTTTTGACTCAGAGTTTCACCCTCCAGACTGAAGGGTGGTGTCTCACTTCCGGCCACTCAGCCTCAGCCTGCCAGGTTCCGGTGAGCCATCACCCCGTCCTTCTGAGGAGATGGAATGATAGGCGCACACCACCATGCCCAGCTCATTTGGGATGGAGGGGAGAGATGAGGTTGTACCGGATGGCCCAGGCAAGTCTCAGAGCTGCGGGCCATATGCTGGGATAACGAGGCTGAGCCCCAGAGCCTGGCCTCAAAACTTCATTGAATACAAATCAGAAGTTCAGGCATGGTGGCCCACAGGCAGAATCCCAGTGCACTGGGAGGCTGAGGATGGAGGATGGCTGGAGCCCAAGAGCTCAAGGCCAGCCCAGGCCATGCAGGGAGAACCTGTCTCTGCACCCATCCAAACAGGGGGTCTGGGGTCATGGTGCCCGTCATCCCGACCACTCCGGAGGATGAAGCTGGAGGATTGCCAGATCTCGTGATTTTGAGGCTGGTGGTGAATGACGGTCATGTCTCCAGAACCCAGCCTGGGCCACAGAGTCAGACTCTTTCTCCAAAAACATCAGAATAGTACACTGATTCTCAACTGCACGTGGTGTGTTCAAAAGGTGACTAGCTTTTGAGCCAGGAAAAATGGGATTGGGGGGAAGAAATGTCACTGGGTGAGGGATGTGTCCCTGGCCTTTTTTCTTGGAAGGCCCTCTTTGCCGATTCGGAGGTTTGGCCTTCCTGGGGATTATTTCTCACATCAGAGAGGAGAACTGGCAGGAATCTGGATAGGGAGCCTCAAGAACTCTCGCACCAAAGCAGGGGCAGCCATTGGGGTGGGTTTTGGGTCTGGAAGGTGCCAAGCTTAGGGGACCTCACATGTGTGGGGGGAAGCACTGAGTGCAGAATGTTTGCAGAAGAATGGATTTCTTTCTTTCTCTCTTTTCCTTTTTTCTTTATTTTCTTTCCTTACTAGGTTCCCCATTCTGCTCTCAAACCACCCAACTTGGACCACACTCTCAGACTGTGCCTCCACAACTGCTGCAATCAATGTTTTCATTTGGTCGACATCCTGGACTTCCTGCCTGTTTTTGAGCTCTGGGCCAGAGTCACTCATCCCGCTGAGGCCTTCCCTCACCCATGATTATCTGGGTTTTGCTTGGGGTCGAGGTCGGGGCTTCCTATGGTGTCCAAGCTGGTCTCCAGCTCCCGGGTTCCAGCCATCCTCCCATTTTGCCCTCCCTGAGAGCTGAGGAGACATGCGTCAGTCTCCTGGCTGTCCCCGCCTAACTGAAGTTTTCAGAGTCAAGTCCTCAGTTTCCCCAAGGTGGTTCCTGGAAGGAGCATGCAGGTCCATTCTATGGAACAAATCGGACAGAGGGGTGGGCACCCAGATGGAGACCTGCCCCTGTGACAGGCACTCCCCTCAGGGAGGGCTCTGTGGGAGACTCCAGATGCCCTCTCATTGGTCCCACATTGTCAGAAGGGAGCGGGCCTCATGGTGGTACCCCAAGATGAATGTGGGGGTCGGGCACGGGGTCTCTTGCCTGTCATCCCAGCACTTCAGGAGGCATAGGATAGAGGATGGCCTGAGACCCTGGGATCAAGCCCAACCCGGACACTTGGCAAGACCTCATCGATACAAGTAACCAGCAAAATAAGCCAAGTGTGGTGGTGCAAGCCTGTCATTCTGGCCACTCGGGAAGCCACAGTGGAAGGATAGCTGGAGCCCAGTTGGTTGAGTCCATGGTGGCTGAGAGTGAGCCCCAGTGCTTTGGCCTGGTGACAGAGCTGGACTCTGACTCAGAATAATAATACCACCCACCACCACCACTACCATATGCTGGTCTCAGGTGCTCAGCCTGTCGTCCCAGCCCTTTAGAGTCTGTGGTGAGTGGATGGCCTGAGCCTGTGGGGTTGAGACCAGCCTGGGACACTGGGTAAGACCTCGTCTCAGCCATCAAAAATAAATCCAAAGATTAGCTGGGCATGGTGGCACAGGCCTATGATTACAGCCACTCTGGGGGCCGAGATGGGAGATCATTTGAGCCCAGGAGGTTGAGTCTGCAGTGGCCAAGAGCATGCCCCTGTGCTCCGGTTGGGCAATAGAGCAGGATTCTGACTCCAAATAAAAATAATCACTACCACCCCCACCACCACTACTCCTGCTATCCAGAGCAAGGAGTCACTCTAAGGAATGGGAGAGGAAAAGACACTCTCTGACCTGGTGTTCGTGGGAGGTTTCAAGTTGGCCACCAGGCACATCAGTCCCATGCTTTTGGCCACGCCTCCCGGGAGGTCTGCTTCCACCCTCCACACTTGTGCCTCACAGCAAAGACACGTGTAAGCTTATAGAACAGAAGTCCCTGAGTTAGGGTGGCTGTCGGGCATAGAGCGATCAAGGCGGTCCAACAACGCCATGGCCAGCCCAGGTTCTGGTCACCTGATGTGCCTTCTTTGGGCAATGGGAAGGCCCCTTTCTCTCCTGATCACTCCATCGTTCCATGCCCAAACGGATCTTTCCCTAGGGAGCAATGGACGCCCATTGTGATGCACGATGGAGGTGTATATTTTGTCACTGCAGTCTCAGTCCAACATGCTGGGGTGCAGCAACATGATCGTAGCATCCTGGGCCTCAACCTGTGGGGATCAGTCAGTCCTCCCGCCTTGGCCCTAGAAACAGCCTCAACTCTGGGGGCCACCAAGCCTGACATGATTTTGGGGCCCTCTTGCCATGATTAGGTAGGCCATGTCACCTGACATGGTCTCTGACCCCAGGTCTCAGGCAGCCTCCTGCTGCGGCCTCCCAGAGCCTGCAGCTGGTGGGTGTGAGCCACAGTGACTGGCCTGGAATTGCACGTGCTGTCAGCATCGGTGACAAAGGGCACTTCCCTGGATGGAGACTGCCGCATTCCATGTAGCCAGGACCGCTGGTGCCACCACACACAACTCAATCTTTTGCATTCTGGGGAGCAACGAGGTCTCGTTATGTGGCCCAGGGTGGTCTCGAAATCCTGGGCTCCAGAGTTTTCCCACCTCGTCCTCCCAAAGCCACAGCTCAATTGTCTGCTGTTCCAGTGTCTTTCAGGAACTCTACGCCCAGGCTGAGGTCTCCTTCCCCAATGAACTCTGTCTGTTCACAATAATCCCAAATCCATACACGCCCCTGTGGAGTCACACCCCTGTGATGGACACTTCCCCTGGGCAGGCCTAGGTGGGAAACTCCAGCCAACCTCTCAGTGGTCCCAGATTGTCAGAAGAGAGTGGGCCTCATGGTGGGACCCCGAGAGGAGTGTAGAGGCTGGACACAGGGGCTCATGTCTGACATCCTGGTGCTCTGAGAGGCTGAGCTTAGAAGATTGCCTGAGCCCCCGGATTTGAGACCAGCCCAGGCCACAGAAGAGTCAGCCCCGAGATAGGGTGGCCATTGGTCACAGAGCAAACAAGGCAGTCCAGCAATGCCACTGCCAGTCCAGGTTTCGGTTGCCCTGTATGCCGCCTTTGGATGTTGGGAGGGCACCTTCCTCTCCTGATCACTCCATCGTCCCTTGCCCATGCAGACCTTTCCCTGGGTTTGTGATATAAGCCCAGTAAGATATTTCCGAATTAATGGCTCACTATAATTGCCAGCATAGCAACAAAAACAGTAGAGGGATTGAGATAAGTGTTTTGAGATGAAACCAGATCCTCGGCATTGTGGATGAGTGCCTTGATTTGCCCCCATGTGGAAAGTCTGCACTGTCTAGTAGAAACGCCTCATCAGTAATGTCTGGGTTGAGGAGTGGGAGATGATGGACGATGAGATGTCTTCAGTATAGTTGGTGGATGTGGAAGTGATTGTTGAAAGGTGAGATGTTTCAACTTTGGCCCCAACACCTTCTCTTCATCATCTGCATCCAGCTCAGACTGATGGCATTATTTATGTGTCACCTGTCTGTACCTCGATAGGGATGAGGGACTGGACATGTCTAATTAGACAATCCTGTACCCAAATAGGTTAGGGTAAGTACTGGGGAAAAATACAAGTATATCCTCTCCCACATGTTAAAATGACATTGGTCCCTTTCCATTGATCTGTAAGGAGATCTTTCCATTTTACCATTGGTTTAACAGTATTCTCAGGACTGCAATGTCTTATCATAGCTGAATATTCTTGAAAACCACATTGACAAAATTAATTACAAACATAGCATGATTTATGATATGATGTGGAGAACCACATGTGAATACCTCCTCCTGCAATTTAATTACATGATTATTTAACGTTTGATGGGATCTCTTGACTATAACGTGATCTTGAGGATTATACGGAATTCCTGTATAATGAGAGATGCCAGTCTGGGTACAAAACGACTGATAAGCTTTTGATGCAAAAGAGGGGCATTATTAGTTTTTAATTATTTAGGAATGTCCAGCTCTGAGAAACAAAAGAATAATTGTTGGACTACTTCCTTATAGGTTTCCCCAGGTCTGAGTGAGGCTAAAATTACATTGGAAGATGTATCCACTGTCACATGTAGAAATGATAATTTTAAAAAAGTTTGGAAATGAGTAACATCCATTTGCCACAAAACATTAGGTTTTATTCTGTGGAGGTTAACTTCTGAGGAGAAGGGGGTTATTAGAAATAGCACATGATGTACAATTTTTTATGATTTGTCTAGCCGTTTCTCATGGAATGTGAAACTGGTGCCTTAAAGCTACAGCATTTTGGTGATGAATTTTATGGGATGCTGAGCTTGATTGACTAAAGAATCTACAAGGAGAGGACACACGACTGATTTTGTCAAGGGATCTTCTAATTGATTACATTGATGAAGAGGCCCAGGGAATCCTGGATGAAATCTAATATTACCTATGTTAAATGGTTGGTTTCTAACAATTATTAGTTGCTGTAATTGGATAAGTAAATCAAGAATAGTTGTCTTACTAACAGGAATGGTGGCTGTTTTAATATGAGGAACGAGTCATTTTACATAACAGTAATCAGTATAGAAAGACAATTTTCTCTTAAATCAAGACAGTCACAATCCTTTCCCAACTGGTGCCATTTGCCAGTGGTCCTTTGGTGCCAAGGGGATAATTTAAATTATCTGGATATTTTTCTTCATGATACCTAACTCCTTCTTCTTTTAAGTTTTCCTTATCCTCAGGGGGTAGAGGATCATCATCAACAGGGACAGTGGCTAACATTACCTGGGAAGGAACAGGGGTTAGTAAGCGAGTTCTTTCACCTGGTTACTCTTTTTCTTTAATGGGCATTTAATCAACCTTTTGCTGTGGATGTAAGACATCTCTAATTATATTCCATAATGCAAAGGTATCTACAGGCACTCGTTCCAGATAGTGGAGAGTGTAACAAACTTTCAATTTTTCCCTAACCTTTGTCCATGTTTCTAAATTATTGATGGCTTCTTCAGGGAATCTGGGGCACTATTCTTGCACAAAATGTAGAAAACCAGACAATCGTGTAGAGGAATCTTTAATTACTCTTTTTTTTTTTTTTGAGTTGGAGTCTCACTCTGTCATTCAGACTGGAGTGCAGTGGCCACTTCCGGCCACCGCAGCCTCGACCTGCTGGGCTCCGGCGATCCTTCCACCTCAGCCTTCCAAATGGCTGGAACTACAGGCGTGTGCTACCACTCCCTGCTGATTTTTTGATTTATTGTAGAGATGAAGTCTCGCTGCCCAGGCGGGTCTCGAACCCTCAGGCTCAGGCAATCCACTCACCTCAGCCTCCCAAAGGCATGGGATTACAGGCTGAGCCACTGAGCCCGGCTCTAATTCCTCTTTT
Source organism: Carlito syrichta (assembly GCF_000164805.1). Lineage (NCBI taxonomy): Eukaryota > Metazoa > Chordata > Mammalia > Primates > Tarsiidae > Carlito > Carlito syrichta. The sequence goes on from NW_007261401.1 coordinate 216,039, forward strand.
TGAAAGCATATGCATCACCGATCTCTGTGGCTGAGCCTGTAATCCCACCTTGGGAGGCCAAGGTGAGTGGATTGCCTGAGCTCACGGGTTTGAGACCCACCTGAACAACTTGGCGAGACCTCATCTCTATAATAAATTAAAAAAAAAAACAGTTGGGCATTGTAGCGCATGCCTGCAATTATGGCTACTTGGAAGGCTGAGGCAGAAGGATCATTGGAGCCCAGCAGGTCGAGGCTGCGGTGGCTGGGAGTGGCCACTGCACTCCAGTCTGGGTGACAGGGTGAGACTCCAACTCAAAAAAATAAATAAATAAAATAAAATAAAGTAAGACTTACCTTTCAGGTGCCTGTTCGGGTGCAACTTGCTGGAGTCCAGCTCCAGCGGGTGAGAGTTTGCTGAAGAAGGAGCGTCATCGGCGTAGGTGAAAACTTGGACATTGACTCTGTTGTTATGTTATACTGCTGCCTCAGCTCCCAAGCACCTGGCACCCAGAGGCCAACATGCCTGACTCGATGTTGAGGAGCTTTCACCAAGAGGTGGTCTGGTCACATCGCCCGGACTGGTCTCTGACCCCTGGGCTAAGGCAACCTCCCACCTCTGCCTCCCAGGGTGTGGGTCTTACAGCCATGAGCCATGGTTGCCAGCTGGGAGTCACATATTCTGTTGGTAGGGGCAATGCAATGGAATGCCCTGGGATGAAGGCCACAGCATTTCTTGTAGCTGGGACTGTGGGCTCCACCACGTGCAACTCCAGTGTTTGCCTTCCCTGGGAGCAATGAGATCTCGCTATGTGGCCCAGGCGGGTCTCGAACTCCCAGGCTCCAGTGGTCCCTGGCCTTGGCCTCCCAAAGTAACAGCCCAATTGTCTGCTATCCACCATCTTTTGGGAACACTACATCCAAGGCTGTGGCCTTCTTTCCAAATGATTTCTGTCTGTTCAGGATGATCTCCAGCTCCATGCACAAATGGATGCACTACTTTTTTTTTCCTTTTTTACTTTTGTTCTTTGAGTCAAAATCTTGCTTCATAACCCAGGCTTTAGAGTGGTGGCTCCCTCCTGGAGACCACAGCCTTGGTCCACTGGGCTCTCGCAAGGCTTTTCCCGGCCTTCCGAGGAGCCAGAATGACAGGAGCATGCCACCACTCCTGTATCATTTGAGATGGACGGTAGAGATGAGTTCTCACCAAGTTGCCCATGTGGGTCTCAGCCCATGGGCTTGGGTCAGCCACTGACCTTGGTCTCCCAAAGTGCTGGGATGACAAGGCTGAGCCCCCAAGCGTGGCCTTGATCTTTAGTTGAATATGAACCAGAAGGTCTGGCTCAGTATCCCACGCATGGAGTCCCAGTGCTCTTGGAGGCCGAGGTGGGAGGATGGCTGGAGCCCAGGAGCCCATGTCCAGCCCAAGCCATGCAGGGAGACCGTGTCTCTCCACCCATCCAAAATAGGTGTCTGGGGTCGAGGTGCCCATCATCCTGGGACCACCACCACCTCCACAACCATGGACCGGACTCAGGAGATCAGCCTGGTATCCTGGCATTTCAGAGGCCCAGGAGAGTGGATGGCATGAACCTGGAGGTTCGACAATAGCCAGGGACACATGGCAAGACATTGTCTCAGCCATCAAAAATAAATACAGACATTAGTCAGGCATGCTGGCACAGGCCTGCAATTCCAGCCACTCAGAGGGCCAAGTTGGGAAGATCACCAGAGCCGGGCAGGAGGAATCGGTGGTGGCCATGAATGTGTCCCTGCACTCCAGCCTGGGGGACAGAGCGGGATTCCAACTCCAAATGATAATAATCAACACCATCACTACTCAAAGTGAGGGCTGCCATTGGGGGAGGGTTGAAGCTGGAAGCTGCCAAACTTGTGGGACCCTCCTATGTGGAGGGTGGTAGTACTGAGTGAAGAATGCTTGCAGGAGAATGGATTTCCTTGTTGACTTAGATTTTCTTCCTTTCTTCTTTTTCTTCTCTCTCTCTTTTGTTTCCTCACTAGGTAGCCCTGGCAGCTCTCAAACTGCCCAACTCGGATCTTCCTCTTGGCCTCAGCCTCCCAAACTGCTGCGATCACAGGCTTTCAGTTTGGTCAACATCCTGTTCTTCCTGCCTGGTATTGAACTCTGGGCCTGAGGCGATCCTCCTGCTGAGGCCTGCCCTCACCCAAGGTTTTCTGGGTTTGGCTTGAGGTCGAGGTGGGGACTTGCTATGATGTCGACCCTGGTCTCAGCAACTGGACTCTGACCATCTTCCCATCTCGGCCACCCTGAGTGCTGAGGAGACAGGCATGAGTTGCCCAGTCGGGCCCCCATGAAGGTTTGAGAGTCACTCTCTCCCTTTCCTGAGGCAACCCTTGGATTAGCGAGTGGGTCTAGTCTGGGGATTGTGGTGTGTGGAGGGGTGGGTGTCCCACGGAGACACTGACCTGTGCCAAGCTCTCCCCCAAGGTGGGATCTGTAGTCGAATCCGCCTGCCCTCTCTGGAGTCCTGGGCCATCTGAAAGGAGTGGGTCTCATGGTGGGTCCCTGAGAGGGGTGTGAAGGCCAGGCGTGGGGGCTCACACGTTATCCTGGTGTTCGGGAAACTGAGGCAAGGGGATGGCCATATTACTCAGGTTCGAGAGCAGCCCAAGCACCTTGGTGAGACATCATCTCTGCAAGAAGCCAAATAAAGAGCTGACCATGGCAGTGCTTGTTTGTTGATTTGGCCACTTGAGAGGCTGCAGCAGGAGGATCCCCGGAGCCCAGCTAGTGGAGGTCGTGTTGGCCAAGAGTGGACCCCTGCACTCTGGCCTGGGAAACAGAGCAGGACACCGACTCACAATAATGATACCAAACATCACCACCACAACCACAGGCTGGGCTCAGGGGCTCAGACTGGCATCCCGGCCCTTAGGAGACTGAGGCAGGTAGATAGTCTAAGACTGTGGAGTCAAGACCAGCCTGTAAGACTGGGCAAGACTGCGTCTCAACCATCAAAAATAAATCCCAAGATTAACCGGACATGGTGTCACAGGCCTGTGGTTCCAGCCACGTGGGAGACAAGGCTGGAGGATCGCCTGAGCCCAGCAGGTGGAGTCCACGGTGCCCGTGAGCATGCCCCTGAGTTCTGGCCTGGGCAATAGAGTGGGATTCTGACACTAAATAATAATAATCACCTCCATCACCACTACCACCACCCCTGCCACCCAGCTTGAGGAGTCAACCTCAGGGATGGGATTGGAAAAGTCACTTTACTGTCTGTCATTCTCTGGAGTTTTCTAACGTGGCCACCAGGCACGTCCATCCTGCACTTTCAGTCAAAACTGGGCCTGAGGCGATCCTCCCACTGAGGCCTCCCCTCACCCAAGATTTTCTGGGTTTTGCTTTGCTTTGAGGTGGGGGCTTGCTATGGTGTCCAGTCTGGTCTCAGCTCTTGGGCTCTGGCCATCTTTCCATCTCAGCCTCACTGACTGCCGAGGAGACAGATGTGAGTAGACCCACTGGCCACCTCTGACAGTTTGAGAGTCATGCACTCCCTTTCCCCAACGTGGTTCCTGGGGGGAGCGAGTGGGTCTGCCCTGAGGAATGAGTGGGGCTGAGGGGTGGGCTCCCCTGCAAAGACACACCCCTGTGCCAGGCAATCTCTGTGGGCAGGCTTGGTGGGTGAGTCCGGCTGTCCATTCTGGGGTCTCAGGTCTTCTGAAGGGAGTGGGCCTTGCAGTGGGGCTCCGAGAGGGGTGTGAAGACTGGGTATGGGGCCTCACATCTGTCACCCCAGTGCTATCAGAGACCAAGGTGAGAGGTTGGCCTGAGGCCCCATGTTCGAGGCCAAACTGGGCACTTTGGTGAGACCTCGACTCTACAAGAAACCAACAAAATGAGCCAAGCATGGAGGCACACGCCTGTCATTCTGGCCATTCAGGAGGCCATGGCAGGAGGTTCCCTGGAGCCCAGGTGGTGGAGGCCTTGGTGACAGAGCGGGAGCCTGCGCTATGGCCTGGGTGACACAGCATGTCTCCAACTCAGTATAATAATGCCAACTAACGCAACTACAAACACAGGCCATGCTCAGGGGCTCATCTTGGCAATCTGGCCCTTCAGAGGCAGAGGTCAGTGGTTGCTGTGAGCCTATGGGTTCAAGACCAGCCCAGGACATTGGGTGAGACCTCGTATTGGCCATCAAAAATAAATCCAAAGATTAGCCAGGAGTGGTGACGCAGACCTGTGGTTCCAGCCACTCGAGGGCTGAGGTGGGAGGATTGCCTGAGACTGGCAAGTGGAGTCCATGGTTCTGTGATTGTGTCCCTGTGCTCTGGCCTGGGTGATAGAGAGGGATTCCAATTCCAAATAATCATAAACTCCACCACCACCACCACCAGCATCTCTGCCATCCAGCCTGAGGAGTCACCCTCAGGAATGGGAGAGGAAAAGGCACTTTCTTACCTGTTGGTTGTGGGAGGTTTCAAAGGTGGCCACTGGGAACGTTGGTCCCGTGCCATCAGCCATGTGCCCCTGCAGGCCTGCCTCCACCCTCTACACCCATGCCCCACAGCAGAGACTCGTGTGAGTTCATGGAACAGATGGCCCCAAGTTAGGATGGCCATGGGTCACAGAGCAATCAAGGTAGTTGGGAAACACCACGGCCAGCCCAGGTTCCGTTAGCCCATTCTGCCACCTTTGGGTAGGGGGAGGTACCCTTCCACTCCCTATCCCTCCATCATCCACTGCCCAAGTGGAACTTTCCCTGGGGAGCTGTGGACGCCCATCATGACGCACTTGGGAGGTGTCTTTTTGGTGCTGGAAACTTCATCGGACAAGCTGGGGTGCAATGACACAATCATGACTCCTAGGGCCTGGACCTGCAGGGCTCAGGTGGACCTCCTATCTAGGCCCCTGAGCAGTAATGACTCTGGGGGCCACTATGCCTGACTTGATTTAGGGAACCTCTCACCGAGATGAGATCTGGCCACATCGCAATGGCTGGTCTCTGACCCCTGGGCTCAGGCAGCCTCCTGCCTTGGTCTCCCAGGTCTTGGGGCTGATGACCATGGGACACAGTGCCTGACATGGACTCCCCCGTTCTGTCCATGGGGTCAATGCAATGGAACACCTTGGGATGGAGACCACCATGTCCCATGTAGCTGGGACCATGGACGCCACCATGCATGACTCCAGTTTTTGTGTTCCAGGCAGCGACAAGGTCTTGCTATGTGGCCCAGGCTGGTCTCAAACTCCCGGCCTGCAGCGGAAACCTGCTTGGGCCATCCAAAGCCAAAGGCCAATTGTCTGCTGATCCACCATCTTTCAGGATCTCCTGGCCCAAGGCTGGGGTCTCCTTCCCAAATGATCTCTGTCTATTCCTGATGATCCCAACTCCATACACAAATGGATGTTCTTCTTTTTTTTCTTCCTTTTTTCCTTTTATTCTTTGAGTTGAGGTGTCACCCATCACCCAGGCTGGAGGGAGGTGGCTCGTGCCTGGTCAATACAGCCTCAGACCCCTGAGCTCTGGCAAGCTTTCCCCAGCCTTCCAAGTAGCTGGTCTGAGAGGCACGTGCCACCATACCCGGCTCATTTGGATGGAGGGTAGAGATGAGGTCTCGCCAAGTTGTGCGGGTGGGTCTCAGCCTGCAGGCTTGGACCAGCTGCTGGCCTCTGATTCCAAAAGTGCTGAGATGAAAAGTTTGAGTTCCCGAACCCAGCCTTGATCATTCGTTGAAAACAAATCAGAAGGCCTGGCACAGTGGCTGAGGCTGGAGAATGGCTGGAGCCCAGGATACCAAGGCCAGCCCAGGCCACACAGGGAGACACCATCTCTGCATCCAATCAAACAGGGGGTCTGGAGTCGAGGTGCCCATTGTCCCAGCCACTTTGGAGGCTGAGGTGGGATGATCACCAGAGCCCGCAATTTCAAGGCTGATGGTGAACAATGGTCATGTCTCCGGACCCCAGCCAAGGCCACAGAGCCAGACCCTGTCTCCAAAAACATCAGAATCGTACACATATTCTTCAATGCCTGTGGTGTGTTCAGTGTGACTGACTTTCAAACCAGGAAAAATGGGATTGGGGGGGAAGAAATGTCCCCGGGTAAGGGATGTGTCCCTGGCCATTCTTGGTGGAAGGTGCTCGTTGCTGAGTCAGATTTTTGGCCTGCTTGGGGCACATTTCTCACCTCAGTGAGGAGATCCAGCAGTAACCCGGTCAGGTAGCCTAGAGAACTCCCATACCAAGCATGGGCAGCCATTTTGGGGGAGTTGGACTGGAGAGTGTCGAGCTTGGGGGAACCTCACATGTTGGGCAGCATGGGGGGATGGACTAAGAGCAGAAGTTTTGCAGGAGAATGGATTTTTTTCTTTCTTTCTTTCTTTCTTTCTTTCTTTCTTTTTTTCCTTCTTTTCTTTCCTCACTAGGTTGCTCAGACTGCTCTCAAACCTCCCAACTCAGGCCAAACTCTTGGCCTGGGCCTCCAAAACTGCTGCAATCACAGGCTTTCCATTTGGGTGACAACTGGGTTTTCCTGCCTGGCCTTGAACTCTGGGTCAAAGGCTATCCTTCTGCCAAGGCCTACCCTCACCCAAGGTTTACTGGGATTTGTTTGGGGTCAATGTAGGGGCTTACTATAGTGTCCAGCCTGGTCTCGAGCTCCCGAGCTCTGACCATCTTCTCGTTTTGGCCTCCCCAAGTACCGAGGAGACAGGCGTGAGTCACCTGGCCACCCTCACATCCCCAAAGGTTTGAGAATCACACCCTCCCTTTCACGAAGGTGGCTCCTGGGAGGATCGTTTGGGTCAATACTTGGGAAGGAGGCGGGCAGAGGTGTGGGCACCCAGGCAGACACGGCCCTGTGCCAGACACTCCCCCCAGGGAGGGTTTGGTGGGCAACTCTGGTCTCACTGTCCAGGGCCCTGGGTCATCAGTAGGGAGCGGGCCTTGTGGTGGGGCCCTGAGTGGGTTGTGGAAGCCGGGTGTGTGGGCTCACACCTGTTATCTCAGTGCTCTGGGTGGCCGAAGTGAGAGGATGGCCAGAGCCCTCAGGTTCAAGACCAACCCAGGCACCTTGGCGAGACCACCTCTCCATGAAGCCAAAAAAATGAGCCCAGCATAGTAGTTCATGCCTGAAGTTCCGGCCACTTGGGAGCCTGCAGTGAGAAAATTGTCAGAGCCCAGCAAATGGAGGCCACAATGACTGAGAGCAGGCTTCTGTGTTCCAGTCTGGGTGACAGAACAGGTCTCCAACTCAGAATAATAATACCAACCACCACCACCACAACAACAACAGGCTGGGCTCAGGGGCTCAATCTGGCATTCTAGCCTTTCAGAGGCCCAGGTAAGTGTATGGCCTGAGACTGCAGCTTTGACACCAGCCGGGGACACAGGGAAAATCCTCATATCGGCCATCAAAAATAAATCCAAATTTCAACCAGGCATGGATTAGACCTGTGGTTCCAGCCACTTGGGAAACCGAGGCAGGGGGATCCCCCAAGCCCGGCAGATGGAGTCCACAGTGGCAGTGAGCATGCCCCTGCTTTCCGGCCTTGGTGACAGAGAAAGATTCCAGCTCCAAATAATAATAATCACCACCACTACCCCCACCACCACCCCTGACAGATAACATGAGGTATCACCCTCAGAGATGGGAGAAGAAAAGGCACTTTCTGGCCTGTTGTTCATGGGAGGTTTTAAAAGTGGCCACTGGCCATGTCTACCCCTTGCTGGGTTATGTGCCTCAGAAGGCCAGCCTCCACCCTCCACACTTATGATCCACTGGAAAGATGTGTTTGAGCTCACTGAACAGATGGCACCGTGCTAGGGCGGGGGAAGGGCCCCTTCCTCTCCTGATCAACCCATCGTCATCCACCCACTCAGACGTTTCCCTGGGGAATCTTGGATGCCCATTTTGACGCACGTTAGAGGCACCTTTTTTGTCACCGGAGTCTCCATCAGTGGGGCTGGGTTGCGGTGGCATGATCGTGGCTCCCAGGGCTTCAAACTGCGGGACTCAGGTGGTCCTCCTGGCTCAGCACCAAGCATCTGGTACTCTGGAGGCCACCATGCCTGACTCTGTTTTGGGGCCCTATCACCGAGATGAGTTCTGGTCACATCACCTGGGCTGGTCTCTGACTCAGAGACTCAGGCAGCCTCTGGCCTCAGCATCCCAGTGCATGGGTCTGACTGCCGTGAGCCACGATGCCCATCCTGAACTCACAGGTGTTGACGGCAGGGGCAAAGCAAAGGTGCCACCTGGGATGGAGGCTACTGCATCCCATGTAGCTGGGAATACGGGTGCCACCATGTGCGACTCCAGTGTTTGCATTACGGGAAGTGACTAGGTCTCACTACATGACCCAGGCTAGTCTCCAACTCCCAGGATCCAGTGTTCCCCCACCTCAGCCTCCCAAAGCCACAGCCTGGTTGTGTCCTGATCCACCATCTTTCTAGAACTCTAGGCCAAAGGCTGGGCCCACCTTCCCAAATGATCTCTGTCTGTTCACGATGATCCCAACTTCATACACAAATGGGTGCTCTTACTTTTTTTCCTTTATCCCAGGCTGGTCTCAAACTCCTGGATTTCAGTGGTTCCCCAATTCGGTCAACCAAAGCCATAATCCGATTGTCTGCTGATAAACTGTCTTTTGGGAAATCTAGGCCCAAGACTGGGGGCTCCTTCCCAAATGATCTCTGGTCATGATGATTCCAACTCCATACACAAATGGGTGTTCTTCTTTTTTCCCTTTTTTCATTTTTTTCTTTGATTCAGAGTCTCAGTCCATCACCTAGGATGTAGGGTAGTGTCTCATTTCTGGCCACTGCAACCTTGGCCCGCCAGGCTCCCATGAGCCTTTCCACAGCAATCCAAGGAGCTGGAATGTCAGGCGTGCCCCACCACGCTCAGCTCATTTGGGATGCAGGTAGAAGCGAGTCTCTCTGAGATGCCCTGGTGGGTCTTGGCTCACAGGCTCAGGATGGCTACTAGTCTCAGCCTCCCAAAGTGCTAGGATGATGAGGTTGAGGCCCATAGCCTGGTCTCAACCCTTCTTCAAAAATGAACCAGAAGGCCTGTCATGGCGGCCCATGTTTGGAATCACAGCTCTCTGGGATGCCGAAGTGGGAGGATGACTGGAGCCCAAGGCCAACCATGGATACACAGGGAGACCCCGATTCCACACTAATCCAAACAAGGGGTCTAGGGTCGAAGTGCCCGTCATCCTGGCCACACTGGGGGCTGAGGCAGAAGGACTGCCAGGGCCTGCGATTTCGAGGTTGGTGGTGAACAACAGTCGTGACTTTTGTCCCTAGCCTGGACCACAGAGCCAGACCCTGTCTCCAAAAACATGACAATCAAACACAGATTCTCAACTGCGTGTGGTGTGTTCACAAAGCAACTGGCTTTAGAGACAGAAAAAATGGAATTTGAGGGAATAAATATCCTCAGATGAGAGATGTGTCCCTGGTCTTTCTTGGCAGATGGCCCTCATTGCCGAGTTGGAAGGTAGGACTGCCTGGGACACATTTCACAACACAGAGAGGAGATCCACAGGAACCCATCCAGGGAGGCTTGGGAACTCCCATACCAAAGCAGGGACAGCCATTTGGGGGTGGTTGGAGTTGAAAGGTGCTAAGCTTGGGGGACCTTCACATATGGGGGGAGACTGAGGGCAGAAGGTTTCCAGGAGAATGTCTTTCTTTCTTTCCTTTCTTTCTCTTTCTTTCTTTCTTTCATCTTTCTTTCTTTTCTTTCCTTGCTAGGTTTCCCAGGCTGATTTCAAACCACCCAAATCATGCAATCCTCTCTGCCTGGGCCTCACAAACTGCTGGGATCACAGACTTTCTATTTTATCGACATCCTGGTTTCCAGCCTAGTCTTGAACTCTGGGCCGGAGGCGATTCTCCCACCATGGCATCCCCTCACCCAAAGATTTCTGGGTTTTGATCGGGGTTGAAGTAGGGACTTGCAATGGTGTCCAGCATGGTCTGGAGCTCCTGGGCTCTGGCCATCTTCCCATCTCGGCCTTCCCTGAGTGCCAAAGAGACAGGAGTGAGTCTCTCGGCTGTCCACGCTCCCCTGAAGGTTTGAGAGTTACGCTGTTCCTTTCCCCATGGATGTATCTGGTACGAGCTAGCAGGTCCATCCTGGGGAACAAGGCAGGAGGAGGGGTGGGATCCCTCAAAGATAAATGCCTATGCACCAGGCACTCCTCATGGGGAGGCATGGCGGGCAACACCAGTCACCCTCTCTGGGGTCCCAGGTCATTGGAAGGGAGCTAACCTCATGGTGGGTCTCCAAAAGGGGTGTGGAGGCCCAGCACAGGGGCTCATGCCTGTCTTCTCGTTGTTCTGGGAGGGAGGCAAAGGTGAGAGGATGACCTGAGCCCCTGGATTCGAGACCAGCCCGGACACCTTGACCACACCTCTTCACTAAAAGAAGTCAAAAAACATTGTCGAGCTTAGTGGTGCAGGCCTTTCATTCTGGCCCCTCATGGGGCCGCAGTGGGATGATTGCCAGAGCCCATCCTGTGGAGGTCACAGTGGCTGAGTGCAGTTCCATGCACTCAGGCCTTGGAGACAGAGTGAGACTCTGATTCAGAATAATAATACCAACCACCACCACCACCACAAACACATTCTAGGCTCACTGGCTCAGTCTGGCATCTGGGCCCTTCAGAGGCCCAGGCGAGTGGACTGCCTGATCCTGTGGGTTCGACACCAGCCTGATACACTGGGTGAGAACTCATCTCATCCATCAAAAATAAATTCAAAGATTAGCCGGCCATGGTGGCAAAGGCCTGTGGTTCCAGCCAATTGGGGGCTGAGGTGGAAAGATGCCCTGAACCCTGCAGGTGGAGTCCATAGTGTTCATGAGCATTCCCCTGCTCTCTGGCCTGTGCAACAGAGCAGGATTTTGACTCCAAATAATAGTAACCACTACCACCACCACCACCACCACCACCCCAGTCACCCACCATGAGGCATCACCCTCAGGAATGGGAGATGAAAAGGCACTTTCCCACCTGTTGCTCACACGATGTTTCAAAAGTGGTCACTGGGCACATCCATCCCACAACTTCAGCCATGTATCCCAAAAGGCCTACCTCCACCCTCCACACTTGTGCCACATGGCAATGACTGGTGTGAGCTCATGGAACAGACGTTCCCGAGTTAGGGCAGCTGTAGGGCACAAAGCGATCAAGGCAGTCTGGCAATGCTGGGGCCAGCCTGTATCCCGGTCGCCCGGTCTGCTACCTTAGTGTGGAGGGAGGGCCCCTTCCTCTCCCGATCACTCCATCGTCCCCTGACCGAGTGGCTTTTCCCTGGAGAGTTGTGGACGCCCACCGTGATTCACTTGGGAGGCGTCTTTTTTGACACTGGAGTCTCTGTCAGGTGGGCTGGGGTGTGGTGGCACGACATGGCTCCCAAGACCTTGACATGTGAGGCCCAGGCGGTCCTCCCGTCTTGGCCCCTGAGCAGGGACCACCACATCTGACTCGATTTTGGGGACCTGTTGTTGTGACAAGGTCTGCCCATGGCACCCAGGCTGTGCAGGCTGTGAAGGTCAAGAGCGGGCCCCTGCACTCCAGCCTGGGTGACAGAGTTGGACCCCAATTCAGAATAATAATACCAAACACCACCACAACCACAACCACAGGCTGGGCCCAGGGGATCAGCCTGGCATCCCAGCCCTTTAGAGGCCCAGGCATGTGAACGGCCTGAGCTTGCAGGTTCAACACCAGACTGGGATGTGGGGAGAGACCTCATCTCGGCCATCAAAAATAAATCCAAAGATTACCCGGATGTGGTGGCACAGGCCTTTGGGTCCACACAACTGGGGGCTGATGCGGGAGGATTGCTTGAGCCCCGCAGGTGGAGTCTGTGGTATCCGTGAGCATGCCCCTGCACTCCGGCTTGTGTGACAGAGTGGCATTTCAACTCCAAATAATAATAAGCACCATCATCATCACCACCACCACCACCACCACCACCACCAGTGCCGCCCAGCATTAGGTGTCACTCTCAGGAATGGAAGAGGAAAAGGCACATTCCCACCTGTCATTTGCAGGATGTTTCAAAGGTGGTCACTGGGCAATCCATCCCCAGCCTTCAACCACGTGTTCCAGAAGGCCTACCTCCACCCTCCATACTCATGCTCCATGGTCAAGACATGTGTGAGCACATGGAACAGACGGCCCCGAGTTAGCAGGCACAGAGCGATCAAGGTGATCTGGTAATGCCATGGCCTGCCCGGGTTACGGACACCCGATCTGCCACTTAGGGTGGGGGGAGGGCCCCTTCCTCTCCCAATCACTCCATCGTTGCCTGCCCAAGCTGAACTTTCCCTGGAGAGCTGTGGACGCCCATCGTGACACACAAGATAGGTGTTTATTTTTTCACCAGAGTATCCATCAGACGGGCTGGGGCATGGTGGCATGATTGTGATTCCTGAGGCCTCAACCTATGGGGCTCAGGAGGTCCTCCCACATCAGCCACTGAGCAGTCAGGACATTGGGAGCCACCACACCTAACTCAATTTTGGGGACCACTTGCCGAGACATGGTCTGGCTATGGCTCCCTGGCTGGTCTCCAACTCTAGGGCTCAGGGAACCTCAGCCTCGGACTCCCAGGGCACATGGCTAACGGCCATGAGCCAAGGTGCCTGGCCTGGAATTGGACATGCTGTCAGTGGGGGCAACACAAAGACACATCAGGGAACAGAGGCCACTGTATCCCATGAAGCTGGGATTGCGAGAGCCACCACACATGACTCGAGTTTTTTGCAGTCTGGGGAGTGACGAGATCTTGTTACGTGGCCCATGCTGATCCCAAACTCCAGGCTCTAGTGTTCGCCCCCTGGGCTCTCAAAGCCACAGCCCAATTATCTGCTGATCCACCATCTTTCAGGAACTCTACAAACAAAGGTTGAGACCTCCTTCCCCAATGATCTCTGTCTGTTCACGATGTTCCCAGCTCCACACACAAATGGATTCTCTTCTTTTCTTTCCTTCTTTTTTTTTGAGTTGGAGTCTCACTCTGTCACCCAGACTGGAATGCAGTGGCCACTCCCGACCACTGTAGCCTCAACCTGCTGGGCTCCAGCAATCCTTCCGTCTCAGCCTTCCATGTAGCTGGAACTACAGGTATGCGCTACCATGCCCAGCTAATTTTTGATTTATTGTAGAGATGAGGTGTCACCAAGTTGCCCAGGCAGGTCTCGAACCCATAGGCTCAGGCTATCCACTCACCTCAGTCTCCTAAAGATGCAGAATTACAGGCTGATCCACCAAGCCCAGCTTTTTCCTTCTTTTTGAGTCAGAGCCAGGAGGGTAGCGTCTCGCTCATGGCCACCGAACCTTGCCCTGCCAATGATGGGCGAGCCTTCCCCCTTGGCCTTCCAAGGAGCCAGAACAACAAGTGTGAGCCACCACGCCCAGCTCATTTGGAATTGAAGGTAGAGAGGAAGTCTCTTGTAGTTGCCCGGGTGCATCTCGGATAGGCGGGCTAGGGCCGGTTGCTAGCCTCGGCCTCCCAAAGTGCAGGGATGATGAAGATGAGCCCCTGAGCCCAACCTCGATCCTTCATCAGAAATGAACCAGAAGGCTGGGCCTGACGGCCCAAGCCTGGAATCCCAGTGCTCTGGGATGCTGAAGCAGGAGGATGGCTGGAGCCCAGGAGTTCAAGGCCAGCCTGGGGCAAAATGGGGGCCCTCATCTCCACTTCCATTCAAACAGGAGTTCTGGGGTCATGGTGCACAATGTCTCTACCACTGTGGATGCTGAGGTAGGAATATTGCCAGAGCCCACAATGTCGAGGCTGGCAGTGAATGACGGTCATGGTCCAGCCTGGGCCATAGAGCCAGAACCTGTCTCCAAATACATCAGAATCATACACAGATTCTAAACTGTGTGCGGTTTGTTCACAGGGTGACTGGCTTTAGAGCCAGGAAAAATGGGACTTGGGGGAGAAGAAATTTACCCAGGTGAGGGATGTGTCCCCTGGCTTTCATGGCAGAAGGTCCTTGTTGCTGAGTGGAATGCCAGCCAGCCAGAGGCACTTTTCTCACCTCGGAGAGGAAAGCCGGCAGGAACCTGGCCCGAGAGACTCGGCAACTCCCATAACAAAGCAGGGGAAACCATTGGGAGGGTTTGGGCTGGAAGGTGCCGAGCTTAGGGTACCCTCACATGAGAGGGGGTGGGGTGGGAAGGACTGAGTGCAGATTGTTTGTAGGAGAATGGTTTTCTTTCTTCCTTTCCTTTCTTTCTTCCTTCATTCCTTTCTTTCTTTCTTTCTTTCTTTTCTTTCCTCACTAGATTCCCCAGGCTGTTCTCAAACCGCCCAACTAGGGCCATCCTTTTGGCCTGGGCCTCCCAAATTGTTTTGAACACAGGTTTTCCATTTGGTCGATATCCTGGTCTTCCTTCCTGGTATTGAACTGTGGGTGGGAGGTGATCCTCCCCCCGAAGCCTCCCCACAACCATGGTTATCTGTGTATTGCTTGGTGTCGAGGTGGGTGCTTTCTGTGGTGTCCAGTCTGTTCTTGAGCTCCCAGACTCCATACATCTTCCTGTCTCAGCCACTCCGTGTGCTGAGGAGACAGGCGTGAATCACCCAGCCATCCTTGCACCACTGAAGGTTTGAGAGTCTCGACCTCCCTTTCCCCATGGCACCACCTGGGAGGAGGGAGCAGGTCCACCCTGGGGAACAAGGCAGGAAGAGCAGTGGACACCATGACAGAAACACACCCATGTGCCAGGCACTGACCCTGTAGAGAGCTCAGTGGGTAAATCAGGCCACCTTCTCCAGGGTCCCAGGTCATTGGAAGGGAGTGGGCCTTGAGGTAGGGCCCCGATAGTGGTGTGGAGGCTGGGCCTGGGAGTCCGTGCCTGTCATCCTGGCACTCTGGTAGTCCGAGGTGAGAGGACGGCCTGATCCCATGGGTTCAAGACCAGCCCAGGCACCTTGGTGAGACCTTGTCACTACAAAAAGTCAAAAAATGGGCCGTGTTTGGTGGCACAGGCCTTTTGTTCCAGCCACTCAGTAGGCTGCAGTGGAAGGATCCCTGGAGTCCAGCCAGTGGAGGCTGCGGTGCCCAAGAGAGGGCCCCAGTGCTCTGGCGTGGGCAACAGAGCAGGACTCAGACTCAGAATAATAATGCAAAAAACCACCACCACCACAACCACAGGCCGGGCTCAGTGGCTTAGCATGGCCTCCCAGCCCTTCAGAGGCCAATGTGAGTGACTGCCTGGGCTTGCAGGTTCAACACCAGCCAGGGACATGCAGCAAGACCTTGTATTGTCCATCAAAAAAAATCCAAAGATTAACCGTGCATGGTGGCACTGGCCTGTGGTACCAGCCACTCTGGGGACTGAGGTGGGAAGATAACCTGAGACTGGCAGGGGGGGCCCACAGTGGCATTTGCATGCCCCTGAACTCTGGTCTCATGGAGTAGAATTCCAACAACAAATAATAATAATCACCACCACCACCACCTCCATCAACCGTGCCACCAAGCGCGAGGAGTCATCCTCAGGGATGTTAAAGGAAAATATACTTTTCGGCCTGTCATTCATGGGAGTATTCAAAGGTGGCCACTGGGCATGTCTGTCCTGTGCCTTTGGCCATGTGCCCCAAAAGAATTGCCTCCACCCTCCACATTCATGACTGACAAGAAAGACATGTGTGAGCTCACAGAGAAGTTGGCCCCGGGTTAGTGCAGCCATCGGGCACCAAGAGATCAAGGCAGTCTGGCAATGCCATGATCAGCCCAGGATCTGGTCACCCTGTCTTCCACCTTTGGGCATGGGGAGGACCCCTTCCTCTCCCGATCACACCATTGTCTCTCTCCTACATAGACCATTCCCTGGGGATCCATGGACACCCAATGTGATGCATGGTGGAGCCATCATTTGTGTTGCCGGAGTCTCTGTCTGCAGGGCTGGGGCATGGCTGCAGGATCCTGGCTCCCAGGACCTCAACCTGCGGGGTTCAGGTGGTAATACCGACTCGGCCCATGAGCAGTAGGGTCTCCATGGGCTGTCACGCCTGACTCGATTTTGGGACCACTTGCCGAGATGAGGTCTGGTTACATCATCCGAGCTACTCTCCCACCATGGATTCAGGCAGTCTCCCACCTCAGCCTCGCAGTGTGTGGTGCAGACGACTGTGAGCCACAGTGCCCAGCCTGGACTCATCTGTTTTGCTGGCAGAGGTGATGTAAAGAATTGTCCCTGGATGGAGGCCACCACATCTTGTGTAGCCGGGACTACGGGCGCTACCACGTGTGACTCCAGTGTTTGTGTTGCAGGGAGCAACAAAGTCTCGCTACCTGGCCCAGGCTAGTCTCAAACTCCCAGGCTCCAGAGGTCCCCCGATTTGGGCTTCCAAAGCCACAGCCTAATTATCTGCTGAGCCACCATCTTTCGGGAACTCTAGGCTCAAGACTGGGACCTCTTTCCAAATGATCTCTTTTTTACGATGATCCCAACCCCATACACAAATGGATGTTCTTCTTTTTTCCTTTTTCCATTTTTTCTTTGAGTCAGAGTTTCACTTCATTGCCCAGGCTGGAGGGCAGTGACTCACTTCCGGCCACTGCAACTTTGACCCTCCAGGCTTCCATGATCTTTTCCACCACACCTGGCTCATTTGGGATGGAGGGTAGTGATGAGTGTCACCAAGGTGCCTGGGTGGGTGTCATCAGACAGGCTCAGGCTGGCCCCTGGACTTGGCCTCCCAAATTGCTAGAATGATGAAGTTGAGCCCCAGAACCGGCCGTGAACCTTCATCAAAAATGAACCACAAGGCCTTGCATGGCGGCCCACACTTGGAATCCCAGCACTCTGGGAAGCTGAGGCAGGATGATGGTGAAGCCCAGGAGCCCAAGGCCCACCTGAGTCACTCAGGGAGACCCTGTTTCCACCCCCATCCAAACAGTGGGTCTAGTGTCAAGATGCCCATTGTCTTGGTCACTCCGAAGGTTGAGGTGGGAGGATTGCCAGAGCGCACAATTTTGTGGCTGGTGGTGATCGACGGCCGTGTTTCCTGTCCCCAGCTTGGGCCACAGAGCCAGACCCTGTCTCCAAAAACATGAGAATCATACACAGATTCTCAACTGCATGCGATGCGTATGCAGGATGACTGGCTTTAGAGCCAGGAAAAAAATGGGATTGGGGGAAGAAATGTGCCCAGGTGAGGAATGTGTCCCTGGCCTTTCTTGGCAGAAGTTCCTTGTTGCTGAGTCAGAGGGTCAACCTGCCTGGGTCACATTTCACCTCAGAAAGGAGATCCAGCAGGAACCCGGTCAGGGGGCCTGGGGAAATCCCGCACCATGTGGGGCCTGCCATTTTGGGGGGCTTGGGATTGAAACGTGCCAAGTTTGGGGAACATTTATATGCAGGGGGTAAGGGCGGTAAGAACTGGGGGAAGAAGTTATGCAGGAGAATGGATTTTTTTCTTTCTCTTTCTTTCTTTCTTTCTTTCTTTCTTTCTTTCTTTCTTTCTTTCTTTCTTTTCTTTTCTCATTCGATTGCCCAGGCTGTGCTCAAACCTCCCAACCCGGACCATCCTCTCGGCCTGGGCCTCCCAAACTGCTACATTCTCAGGCTTTTCATATGATCAACATCCTCGTCTCCTACCTGTTTTGGAACTCTGGGCCAGAGTCAATCCTCCTGCTGAAGCATGGCCTTACCCAAGGTTTTCTGGGTTTGATAAGGGTCAAAGTGGGAGTATGTTATGGTGTCCAAACTGGATTGGAGGTCCTGGGCTCTGGCCATCTTCCAGTCTTGGCCTCCCCCCAGTGCTGAGGAGACAGGCATGAGTTCCCCAACCATCACTACCCCACTGAAGGTTTGAGAGTCACATCATCCCTTTCCCCTAGGCACCTCCTGGAGGAACAAGCAGTTCCAACCTGGGGAACAAGGCGGGAGGAGGGGTGGGTGCACTGGCTGAGACATGCCCTTGTACCTGGTGCTTCCCCCATGGGGGACTCGGTGGCCAAATTCGTCCTCCTTCTCCAGGATCCTGAGACATCGGAAGGGAACGGGCCTCATGGTGGGTCTTGAGGGCTGGGGCTCATGCCTTCATCCTGGTGCTCTGGAAGGCTGAGGTGAGAGGATGGCATGAGCCCATGGGTTCAAGACTAGCCTGGGCACCTTGGCGGGGCCTCGTCTCTACAAGAAGCCAAAATAATGAGCCAAGCTTGGTGGTGCAGGTATTTTGTTCTGGCCTCTCAGTAGGCTGTGGTGGAAGGATTGCCGGAGCCCAGCTGTTAGAGCCTGTGGTGGCCGAGTGTAGGCCCCAGTGCTCTGGCCTGGGTGATAGAGTGGGACTCCAACTCAGAATAATAATGCAAACCTCCACCACCACAACAACCACAGTCCAGGCTCAGGGGCTCACCCTGGATCTTGGCACTTCGGAGCCCCAGGTGAGTGATGGAGAGAAACTGTGGGTTCGACACCAACCCGGGACACAGGATGAGACTTCATATCGTTCATTAAAAATAAATTAAAAGATCAGCTGTACGTGGTGGCACAGACCTGTGGTTCTAGTCACTGGGGGGCTGAGGAGGGAGGATCACCTGAGCCCTGCAGGTAGAGTCTGCAGTGTCTGTGAGCATGCATCTGTGCTCCAGTATGGGCAACAGACTGGGATTCTGCCTCCAAATAATAATAAGCACCACCACCACCACCAACCGTGCCACCCAGCATGAGGTGTCACCCTCAGGGTTGGAAGAGGAAAAGGCACTTTCCCACCTGTCGTTAGCAGGATGTTTCAAAGGTGGCCACTGGGCTTGTCCATTCTGCATCTTTGGCTACGTGTCCCAGAAGGCCTGCATCTACCCTCCACACTCATGGCCCTCAGCAAAGACACGTGTGAGCTCATGGAACAGACGACCCGAGTTAGGGAGGCCGTCAGGCACAGAGAGATCAAGGCGGTCAGGCAATGTAATTTCCAGCCCAGGTTATGGTCACCCAGTGTGCCACATTAGGGCCGGGGGAGGGATAATTCCTCTCCTGATCACTCTGTCGCCCCCTGCCTGAACTCACCTTTATCTGAAGTATGGTGGACGCCAGTCATGGAGGCTTCATTTTTGTCGTCGGACACTACATGGGAGGCTTCATTTTTGTCGTCGGACCCTCCTTCAGCTGAACTGGGGTGCGGCGGCAAATTTGTGATTCCTGGGACCTCGACCTGCAGGGCTCAGGTGGTCCTCCCAAGCCCTGGTTGTTAATATAAGGTCAGAGTCCCCAAGCATCAGTAATTTAAGAAACCAATTATCTCGTCATTTGCTTTTCTGGGAAGATAAGGTGGGCTATCAGTTACCATAGTTTTTATATGGGAGTTTAAACAACCCAAAATATTAAAGGAGAGTTCTGACTTTTTAGGTAAACTAAAACGTATTGGAGGAGAAATAGAATGACCTGAAAAAGAAAAATTTTGATTAATAACTGTTTTGGCTTGTGATGAAAATAGTGGGGCCTCCTAATAAAGAGGAATGATTAGTAAAAACAGTAATACTCTCAGCATCCCATGGAACAGCCTTGACACTGGAGGGTTTGGGATATAAGACCAACAAACTTTTTCTGAATAAATACAACCCTCTTGGGACGCTATAATAGCCAGCATAGCAACAAAAACAGTAGAGGGAGTGAGAGAAGTGTTTTGAGAGTGAAACAGATCCTCGACATCATGGGTGAGTGCCTTGATTTGCCCCATGTGGGCGTTCTTCACTGTCTAGTCAAAATAGCTCTATAGTAACGTCTGGGTTGAGGAATGGAAGGTGACGAATGATGAGATGTCTTCAACCAAGTTGATGGAGGTGGAAGTGAACGTTGAATGGTGAGACTTTTAAGTTTTGGCACCAACACTTTCTCTTCATCATCTGCATCTGACTCAGGCTGATGGCATGATTTATGACTCTTCTGGCTGTACCTCGATGGGGGTGGGGGGCTGGACATGTCTAATTAGACGATCTTGTATGCCTCTCCTGCATGTTAAAAGGACATTGGGCACCTACTATTGACCTGTAAGAAGATCTTTACATTTTACCATTGGTTTAACAGTATTCTCAGGACTCCAATGTCTTATCATAGTTGAATGTACTTGAGAGTCCAAATTGAGATGATTAATTACAAACACAGCATGATTTATGCTATGATGGGGAGAACTATATTTGAATTCTCCTTCCTGCAATTTAATTATTTGATTTTTGACGTTTGATGGGCTCCCTCGACTATAGCTTGATCATGAAGATTATATGGAATTCCTGTAGAATGAGAGATGCCAAACTTTGTACAAAACGACTGAAAAGCTTTGGATGTATAAGGAGGAGCATTATCAGTTTTTAATTGTTTAGAAATACCCAGCTGTGAAAAACAAAAGAATAAATGTTGGACTGCATATTTATAAGTTTCCGCAGTTCTGGGCAAGGCTAAAATTACAAGGGAAAATGTATTCTTTGTCACATGTAGAAATGACAATTTTCCAAAACTTTGGAAATGAATAACATCCATTTGGCACAAAATATTAGGTTTTAATCTGTGAGGATAAACTCCTGAGGGGAGGGTGTTATTAGAAGTAGGACACCATGTAATTTTTTTATGATTCCTCTAGCTGTTTCTCTTGGAATGTGAAACTAGTGCCTTAAAGCTGTAGCATTTTGGTGATGAATTTTATGGGATTGCTGAGCTTGATTGACTAAAGAATATATAAGGAGAGGGCACATGACCGATTATGTCAAGTCATCTGCTAATTGATTACCTTGATATAGAGGTCCAGGGAGTCCTGAAAGAAATCCAATATGACCTATGTAAAATGGAGGTTCCTAACAATTATTAGTTACTTTAATTGGATAAGTAAACCAAGAATAGTTGTCTTATTAACAGGAATGGTGACTGCTTTAATATGAGGAAACAGCCCTTTTATATAACAGGAATCAATATAAAAAGACAATTTTCTCCTCTGAAATCAAGATGATCACAAATCACAAACCCTTCCTTCCTGGTGTCTCTTGCCGGAGGTCTTTTGGTGCCAAGGGTCAAATTTAAATTATCTGGATTTTTTCTTCATGGTACCTAGCAGCTTCTTCTTTTATATTTTCCTTATCCTCAGGGTGTAGAGGATCATCATCAACAGCGGCAGTGGCTAACAATGCCTGGGAAGGTACAGGGGTTAGTAAGGGAGTTCTTTCACCGGGTTCCTCTTTTACTTTAATGGGCACTTTATCAACCTTTTGTTGTGGATCTAAGACATCTCTAATTATAGTCCATAATTCAAAAGTATTTACAGGCACTCGATACAGACTGTGGAAAGTGTAATACAGTTTGAATTTTTCCCCAACCTTTCTTCATGTTTCTAAATTAACAATGTCTTCTTCAGGGAACCAGGGGCATTGTTCTTGCACAAAATGGAGAAAACAAGATAATCGTGTAGAGGAAACTTTAATTTCTCTTTTAGAAAGCATATGCATCAAAATACTTATGAACAATTTTCTTTCTTTAGATTCACTCTGGCCAATGATTGTATAACGGCTCTAAACTATTGTATAACTAGAAAGTTCAACCTGTCTCTACAGAGTGGTCTGCAGCACCCTAGGTAGGTCCTATCCCTTCTGATTAAAGTAAGACTTACCTTTCTGTTCCCTGTTCGGGCGCCACTTACCAGAGTCCAGCTCCAGCAGTTCAGGGTTTCCTGAAGGAGGAGAGGCATCAGCCTAGAAGAAAACTTGGACACTGACTCTGTTGTTATGCAAGGCAGATGCCAATTTATTTTTCTTTTCAAGTTATTTTTAAACTTATAGTTACATACAGTTTGGCCTTCAAACCCAGAGGTATTTATTTTGTTTTGATCCTTGCTCTAAATGCGATGAAATATTCGGTCTTCCCTCAAATTTGTAAAAATGCATCCACTAAGAATCTTTAAAGCATGTAATTTATCACAGTGTTTTCTCTAACTATTAACCCTAACCATCTAAACTTTTAACAACTTAATACCTAACTTATGTTTTCCTAAAAATTTTAATTTTTCTAAATAAAGTTGCAAACCCTTTTCTACTATTTCAACCTTTCTATATTAATCATGTACTCTAAACTGCAAAAAGTTTGTGTACACTGAAAATTATAGGGTCATCCATCTGTTTTCTTGCATAAATGGCTGCACCTAAAATTAAAACACTCGTAATCATCACAATAACATTATTCGTTATGATAAAAATACCTATATAACACTTCAAAATTACCAAAATGAAAACAACATCCCCAAAGCTCCTAAATAGTAACCAACTTAAAAAACTAAAACTAAAACTAATAAGCCTATTATGATGTCAAACATGATGTTTACAATTTGCATCTATAATCACCTGACAGGGATAAAAAGAGCCCTGATGCACATTCAAATCAAGGCTCTCAGGGGTAGGAGAGTGCCACCAGAAGTTTTTATTCATTGTTGCGTGTTCAAACACCAAAAGGGTGGAGACAGAGAAACTGAAATGGAAGGTAATATCTTGGTAGCAAATTTCCATATCATTTACTGCTTGTTTCTACTAATAGATTATTTTAATGGACTACTATTTTTTTGCATCTCCCAACTCTACAGTACCAACAGCGAACATAACAAGATGAGTAGAAGAAGCCGGACTGATAGCTTCCCAGAGTTGCCATGCAACCTGGGGTCTTTGACCTTCCCAACCCTGTCAACCTGAAGGCCTCTGAGGCTGGCTCCCAAAACCAGTTAATCAGAAGGGAGAAGGCCTTGTGGTGTGGCCCCAAGGGGGTTTTGGAAGCCAGGTGCGGGGACTCACACCTGTCATCCCAGCTCTCTGGGAGGGCGAGGAGAGAGGATGGCCTGTGATCCCGGGTTAGAGACTAACCAGGGCACATTGGCAAACTTGTCTCTACAAGAAGCCAAAAATTGAGCCGAGCATGGTGGTGCACGCATGTCATTCAGGCCACTCGGGAGGCCACAGCTGGAGTATTGCCAGAGCCCAGACAGTGGAGGCCACGGTGGCCAAGAATGGGCCCCTTCACTCCAGCCTAGGCAGCAGAGCAGAAGTCAGACTCAGTATAATAATACCAACCACCAACACCACCACAATCACAGGCTGGGCTCAGGGGCTCAGCCCAGCATCCTGGCACTTCGGAGGCCCAGAAGAGTGGAGGACGTCAGCCTGTGGGTTCAACACCATCCCAGGACACGGGGCGAGTCCTCATCTCGTTCATCAGAAATGAATCAAAAGATTAGCCAGGCATGGTGGCACAGGCCTGTGGTTCCAACCACATGGGGACCTGAGGCAGGAGGATTGCCTTAGTCAGGCAGGTGGAGTCCGCGTTTGCCGTGAGCGTGCCCCTGCACCCTGGCCTGGGTAACAGTCAGGAATCTGAAACCAAATAATGATCACCAGCACCACCCCACCACCAATCCTGCCACCAAGTATGAAGAGTCACCCTCAGGGCTGGGAGAGGAAAAGGCACTTTCTGACCTGTTGTTCGTGGGAGGTTTCAAAGGTGGCTATTGGGCACATCCATTTTGTGCCTTTGGCAATGCTACCCAGAAGGCCTGCCTCCACTCTCCACACTCCGGCCCTCAACCAAGATGTGTGTGAGCTCACAAAACAGATGACTGCGAGCTACGGCAGCCATCAGGAACAGAACGGTCAAGGCAGTCCAGCAGCGCAGCAGCCAGCCCAGGTTCTGGTTGCTCTGTGTGCCACCTTCAAGTGGGCAGGGCTCCTTCCTCTCCCAATCACTCCATCGTCACCCACCCAAGTGGACCTTTCCCTGGGGAGCCATGGATGCCTGACATGATGCATATGGGAGGCATCTTCTTTGTCATCGGAGTCTCCATCAGCCGGGCCCTGGCACAGTGGCTCAATCTTGGCTCCAGGGGACTCGACCTATGGGGCTCAAGCTGTTCTCCCACCTCATCCCCCGAGCAGCCAGAAATAGGGGGGCCAAAACATCTGACACCATTTTGGGGACCACTCACCTAGACGAGGTCTGACCACATCGCCCGGGCTGGTCTCTGACCCCTGGGCTCAGGCAGTCTCCTGCCCCCACTCCCTAGGGTGCAGGGCTGATGGCTATGAGCCATGGTGACTGACCCATACTTGCACCTTCTGTCAGTGGGGGTGATGCAAAAGAACTCCCCAGGATGAAGGCTCCACATCCAGTGTAGCCAGAACAGTGGGGACCACCACAGGCGACTCCAGCGTTTGCTTTCTGGGGAGCAACGAGGTCTCACTATGTGTCCCATGCTAGTCTCGAACTCCTGGGCTCCTGTGGTACCCCGCCTTGCCTTCCCAAAGCCACAGCCCGATTGTCTGCTGATGTACCATCTTTCGGGAACTCAAGGCCCAAGACTGAGACCTCCTTCCCAAATGATTTCTGTCTGTTCATGATGATCCCAACTCCATACACATATGGATGCTCTACTTATTTTTCCTTTTTTCCTTTTTTTCTTTTAGTTGAAGTCTGACTCCATCAGCCAGGTTGGAGGGTGGTGGCTGGCCCTGGCCACTGCAACTTCAGCCCACTGGGCTCCAGCGAGCCTTTCTTCAGCCTTCTGATGAGTTGGAATGACAGGTGCCTGTCACCATGCCAGGCTCATTTGGGATGGAGGATAGAAAGGAGATCTCGCCAAGGTGCCCAGGTGGGTCTCAGCCCACATCCTCTAGTGGGCTTCTGGCCTCGGCCTGGGATGATGAGGCTAAGCCCCAGATCCCAGACTTATCCTTCATCAAAAAACAACAAGAAGGCCTGGCGTGGCAGCCCAAGCATAGAATCCTAGCACTCTGGGAGGCCAAGCTGGGAGGTTGGCTGGAGAGCAGGAGCCCAAGCCAGCCCAGGTCACACAGGGAGACCCCATCTCTGCACCTATCCAAACAGGGGGTCTTGGGTTGAGGTGCCCATCATCCTGGCCACTCCAGGGGCTGAGGTGGGAGGATCGTCGGAGCCCACAATTTTGAAGTTGCCAGTGAATGATGGTCGTGTCCCCAGAACACAGCCTGGGCCACAGAACCAGACACTGTCTCCAAAAACATCAGACTCATGCACAGATTTGCAACTGCTGATGGTGTGTTTACAGGATGACTGTCTTTAGATCCTGAGAGAATGGGACTGGGGGGACGAAATGTCCCCAGGTGAGAGATGTGTAACCAACCTTTCTTGCTAGAGGGTCCTTGTTGCTGAGTCGGAGTTTTGGCCTGCCTGGTGCACATTTCTCACCTCGGAGAGAAGAGTCAGCACGAACACAGCCAGGGAGTCTCAGGAACTCCCACAACAAAGAGGGGTCAGCCATTGGGGAGGTATGGACTGGAAGGTGCCTAGCTTGGGGGACTCTCACATGTGAGGGGGGAGGGGGGAAGGACTGAGGGCAGAATGTTTGCAGGAGAATGAATTTCTTTCTTTCTTTCCTTTCTTTTTCTTTCTTTCTTTCTTTCTTTCTTTCTTTCTTTCTTTCTATCTTTCTTTCTTTCTTTCTTTTTATCATTTTTTCTTTTCTTTCCTCACTTGGTTGCCCAGGCTGCTCTCAAACCACCCAACTCGACCATCCTCTCAACCTGGGCCTCCCAAACTGCTGTGATCACAGATTTTCCAATTGGTCAACATCTTGGTATTCCTTCCTGGTCATGAACTCTGGGCTGGAGGTGGTCCTCCCGCTGAGGCCTGCCCTCATACAAGGTTTTCTGTATTTTGCTCAGGATCAAGGTGGGAGCTTGCCATGGTATCCAGCCTGGATTCGAGCTCCTGGCCTCTGGCCATCTTCCCCTCTCGGCCTCCTCATGTGCTGATGAGACAGTCATGAGTCACCCGGCCATCCCTGACCCCCCAAAAGTTTGAGAGACACAGGGCGAGTCCTTATCTTGGCCATCAAAAATAAATCCAAATATTAGCTGGGTGTGGTGGTCAGGCCTGTGGTTCCAGCCACTCATGAGGCCAAGATGGAGAAATCACCAGAGCATAGTTGGTAGAGTATGTGGTGGTAGTGGGTCTGCTACTGTGCTCAGCCTGGGTGACAGAGCAAGATTCAGACTACTACTACTAATAATCAACATCACCACCACCACCACCACCCCTGCCACCCAGCACAAGGTGTCAGCCTCAGGAATGGGAGAGGAAAAGGCACTACCCCAACTGTCGTTCACAGGAGGTTTCCCAGCACGCCCATCCCACACCTTTGGCCATGTATCCTATAAGGCATGCCACCACCCTCCACACTCGTGCTCCATGGCAAAGATGCTTGTGAACTCACGGAACAAACTGTCCTGAGTTAGGGCAGTTGTTGGTCACAGAGTGATCGATGCGGTCTGGCAGTGCCATGGCCAGCACAGCTTCTGGTGGATGGTCTGCCACCTTCGGGTTGGAGGAGGCCTCCTTCCTCTCTTGATTACTCTATTGTCTCCCACCCACGTAGAGTTTTCCTTGGGGAGCTGTGGACACCCATTGTGATTCACATGGGAGGCATCCTTTTGTCACTGGAATCTCTGTCGGCCAGACTGGTGGGCTGTGGCACTAACATGGCTCCCAGGGCCATGACCTGTGGGACTCAAGCAGGCCTCCATCCTCAGTACCTGAGCACCGGGTTTCCAGGTGCCACCATGCCAGACTTGATTTTGGGACTTCTCGCCAAGATGAGGTCTCACCATATTGCCCAGGCTGGTCTCGGTTCCCTGTGCTAAGACAGTTTCCTGCTCGGCAACCCAGACAGTGGGTCTGATGGCCATGAGCCATGGTGCCCGGGCTGGACTTGCACATTCTGTTGGTGGGGTGATGTAAAGGAATGCCCCAGGACAGAGGTCAGAGCATCCCGTGTAGTGGAGACCGCAGGTGTCACCAAGCGTGACTCCATTGTTTGCGTTCCAGGGAGCAATACATTCTCGTTACGTGGCCCAGGCTGGTCTCGATCTCCTGGGATCCAGCGTTCACCTGCCTCGGCCTCCAAAACCACACCCGATTGTCTGACAATCTACCACCTTATGAGAGTTGTAGGCCCAAGGCTTGGGCCTTCTTCCCAATTGATCTCTGTCTGTGCAGGATGATCCCAACACCATACACAAATGGATGCTCTTCTTTTTTTTTTTCCTTTTTTCCTTTTTTTCCTTTTACTCGGATTCTCACTCTGTTACACAGGCTGGAGGGTGGTGGTTCACTCCCGGTCACTGCAGCCTTGGCCCACTGGGATCTGGTGAGCCTTTTTCCAGCCTTCCAAGGAGCCTGAATGACAGGCATGCACCACCACGCCTGACTACTTTGCGATGGAGGGTAGAGATGAGGTCTTGCTAAGGTGCCTGGGAAGGTCATGGCCTATGGACTAGGGTTGGTCACTGCCCTCAGTCTCCCAAAGCACTGGGATTACAAGGCTGAGCCCCTAAGCCTGGCCTCGATTCTTTGTCAAAAATGAACTTGAAGGTCTGATGCGGTGGCCCACGCCTGGAATCCCAGTGTTCTGGGAGGCCAAGGCGGGATGATGACTGGACCCCAGGAACCCAAAGAAGCCTTGGATGCCTGTTGCGGCACACATGTGAGGCATCTCCATTGGCTGGGCTGGGGTATGGTGGCATAATCATGTATCCCGGGGTTTTATCTGTGGGGATAAGGTGGTCCTCTTTCCTTGGCCCCCACACAGTCACGACCCTGGGGTCCACTATGCCTGACTCGATTTTGGGAGCATCTTACTGTAACAAGGTCTGGCTACCTCACCCAGACTGGTCTACAACCCCGGGGATCAGGGAGCCTCCCACTTGGCCTCCCATGGGATAGGGCTAACGGCCATTAGCAATGGTGCCTGGCCAGGACTGGCACGTGTTGTCAGTGGGGGTGATGCAAAGACCCACCCTGAAACAGAGGCCACCTCATGCCATGTAGCTGGGACCACGGGTGCCACCATGCGTGACTGGAGTGTTAGCATTCCGGGAAACAACGAGGTCTCGCTTCATATCCCAGGATGAACTCGAACTCTCAGGCTTCAGCAGTCCCCCACTTTGGTCACCCTATGGCACAGCCAGATTGACTGCCAATCAATCATCTTTCAAGAACTCTAGGCCCAAGGCTGCAGCCTCCTTCTGAAATGATCTCTGTCTGTTCACAATGATCCCAACTCCATACACAAATGGATGCTCTTCTTTTTTTCCTTTTTTTGAGTCAGAGTCTTACTCCATCACCCAGGCTAGAGGGCAGTGTCTCGGTCCCGGCCACCGCAGCCTTGGCCTGTTGGACTCTGGCTAACCTTTCCATGGCCTTCAGAGGAACTGAACAAGAGGCAGGCGCCACCACACACAGCTCATTTAAGATGGATGCTAGAGAAGAGGTTATGCTGAGGTGCCTGAGTTGGTCTTGGCCAGTGGACTTGGGCTGGCTGCTGGAATCTGCCTCCCAAAGGGCTGGGATGACAAGACTGAGTCCCGAGCCCAGTCACCAACCTTCTTCAAAAACAAACCAGAAAGCCTGGTGCGGTGGCCCATGCCTGGAATCCTAGTGCTCTGTGAGGCCGAAGCAGGAGGATGGCTGGAGACCAGGAGCTCAAATACAGCCTGGGCGGTGCAGGGAGACCACATCTCGGCACTCTGGGGTCGAGGTGCTGATCATGCTGGCAACTCCAGAGGCTGAAGAGGGAGGATCACCGAAGCTCATGATTTTGAGTTAATGGTGGTAGACCCAGCCTGGGCCACAGAGTCAGACCCTGTCTCCATAAAGTTCAGAATCATAAACAGATTCTCAACTGCATGTGGTGTGTTCATGGACAACTGTCTTTAGAGCCAGGAAAAATAGGATTGGGGAGAAGAAATGTCTGCGGGTGAACGATGTGTCTCTTGCCTTTCTAGGCAGAAGGTTCTCATTGCCGAGTCGGATGGTCACCTACCTGGGTCACATTTCTCATCTCAGAGAGGAGAGCAGGCAGGAACCAGGCAAGGGAGCCTCGGGAACTCCCATGTCAATGCGGGGTCAGCAATTGGGGGGGTTGTGGCTGGAGGTGCAGAGATTGGGGGAACCTCATATGTGGGGTAGTGGGAGGGGAAGGATTGAGGGGAGAAGGTTTGCAGGAGAATGGATTTCTCTCTTACTTTCCTTTCTTTCTTTCATTTTTTTCTCTTTCTTTCCTTCCTTCCTTCTTTCTTTCTTTCTTTCTTTCTTTCTTTCTTTTCTTTCCTCACTAGGTTGCCCAGGCTGCTCTCAAACTGCCCAGCTCGGGTCAACCTCTCATCCTGGGCCTCCCAAACTGATGCCATCACAGGCTTTCTATTTGGCCGACATCCTGGTCCTCCTGCCATGTATTGAACTCTGGGCTGGAGGTGATCCTCCTGCCGAGGACTGTCCTCACCCAAGGTTTTCTGGATTTTGCTTGGGGTCGAGGCGGGGGATTGCTATGGTGTCCTGCCTGGTCTCAAGCTCCTGCACTCGTGCCATCTGCCCATCTCAGGCTCCCCGAGTGCTGAGGTGACAAGCGTGAGTCACCTGGTCATCACCCTCATGAAGCCTTGAGAGTCACGGCCTCCTTTCCAGAAGGCAGCCCCTTGGAGGAGTGAGTGGGATGACAATGAGGAATGAGGCAGTTGCAGGGCTGGATGCCCCGGTGGAGACACGCCCCTGACCCAGGTGCTCTCCCCAGGTCAGGCTTGGTGGATGACTCCAGCTTCCCCCTCTGGGGTCCCGGGTCATCTGAAGGAAATGGGTCTTCTGGCGGACCCAGAGAGCCGTTTGAAGGATGGGTGTGGGGGCTCACGTCCGTTACGCTGGTGCTTTGGATTGCCAAGGCAAGAAGATGGCCTGAGCCCCCAGGTTCAAGACAAGCCCAGGCACTTTGACGAGACCTCGTCTCTACAAGAAACCAATAAAATGAGCCCTGTCTCCAAAAACATGAGAATTGCACAGATTCTCAACTGCGTGTGGTTAGTTCACAGGGCGACAGGCTTTAGAGCCAGGAAAAATGGGATTGGAAGGGGGACAAATGTTCCCAGGTGAGGCATGTGTCCCTGGACTTTCTTGGCATAAGGTCCTTGTTGCTGAGTCTGAGTGTCGATCTGCCTGGGGCACATTACTCACCTCAGAGAGGACAGCCAGCAGGAACCAGGCCAGGGAACCTCAGGAACTCCCACATCAAAGTCAGGGCACTCATTGGGGAGGTAGGTCCTGGAAGGTGCCGAGTTTGGGGGACCCTCACATGAGAGGTTGTGGGGAGGAAGGCCTGAGGGCAGGTTTGCAGGAGAATGGATTTCTTTCTCTTTCTTTCTTTCTTTCTTTCTTTCTTTCTTTCTTTCTTTCTTTCTTTCTTTCTTTCTTTCTTTTTTCTTTCTTTCTCTCTCTCTCTCTCTCTCTCTCTCTCTCTCTCTCTTTCTTTCTTTTTCTTTCTTTTCTTTCCTCACTAAGTTGTCCAGGCTGCTCTCAAACCACCAAACTCGGTCCATCCTCTCAGCCTTGTCCTCCCAAACTGCTGCAATCACAGGCTTTCCATTTGGTCGACATCCTTGTCTTCCTGCCTGGTCTTGAACTCTGGGCCAGAGGTGATACTCCTGCGGAGGCCTGCCCTCACTCAAGGTTTTCTGGATTTTACATGGGGTCGAATTGGGGGCTTGTAATGGTATCAAGCCTGGTCTCGAACTCCAGGGCTTTGGACATCTTCTGTCTCAGCTTCTCACACTGCCTAGGAGACAGGTGTAAGTCTCCTGGTCATCTCCACCCTCCTGAATTTTTGAGAGTCACGCCCTCCCTTTCCCTCAGGTAGCCCCTGGGAGGTGTGAGTGGATCAAACCTATAAATGAGGAAGGCAGAGGGGTGGGCTCCTGGGTGGAGAAATGCCTCTGCACCAGGATCTCACCCTGGAGTCAGCTCAATGGTCAAATCTGGACACCCTCTCTGGGTTTCCTGGTCTTTGGAAGGGAGCAGACCTTGCGGTGGGACCTTAATGGAGTGTGGAGGCCAGACACAGGGGTTCACCCCTGTCATCCCAGTGCTCAGAGAAGCTGAGGCAAGAGGGTGGCCTGAGCCTCTGGGTTCGAGACAACCCCAGTCACCTTGACAAGGCCTTGTGTCTACAAGAAGCCAAAAAATGAGTCAAGTGTGATGTCATATGCCTGTCATTTCGGCCACTTGGGAGGCTGTGGTTGGAGGATCGGTGGAGCCCAGCTAGTGGAGGCCTGGTGGCCAAGAGCAGGCCCCTGCTCTCCGGCATGGGTGACAGAGCGGGACTCCAACTCAGAATACTAATACTAACCACCACCACCACCACAATCACAGGCTGGGCTCAGGGGCTGAGCCTGGCATCCCAACCCATTGGAGGTCCAGATGAGTGAATGGCCTGAGGCTGCGGGTTTGACACTAGCCTGAGACACAGGGAGAGACCTCATCTCAGCCATCAAAAATAAATCCAAACATTAACTGGGCATAGTGGTTCAGGCCTGTAGTTTTACCCAATCAGGGGGCCGAGACACAAGGATCGCCTGAACCCAGCAGGTGGAGTCTGAAGTGACTGTGAACAAGGCCCTGAACTCCGGCCTGGGTGACACAGCAGGATTCTGACTCCAAATAATAAAAATTACCACCACCACCACCATCACCACCCCTGTGACCCAGCATGAGGACTCACCCTCAGGGATGGGAGAGGAAAAGGTGCCTTCTGGCCTGTCCTTTGTTGGAGGTTTCAAAGGTTGCCATTGGGCACGTCCCTGTCATGCCTTTGTCCATGCGCCCCAGAAGGCCTTCCTCCACCCTGCACACTCATGCCCTATAGAAAAGACATGCCAGGCTCGGTGGCTCAACCTGTAATTCCACACCTTGGTAGACTGAGGTGAGAGGATTGCCTGAGTCCCCGGGTTTGAGACCTCCCTGGGCAACATGGTGAGGTCTCATCTCTACAATAAATCAAAAATTAGCCGGGTGTGGTAGCATGTGCCTCTAGTTCCCGCTACTTGGAAGGCTGAGGTGGAAGTATCGCTGGAGCCCAAAAGGTCAAGGCTGCAGTGGCTGGGAGTGGCCACTGCACTCCAGTCTGGGTGACAGAGTGAGACTCCAACTCAAAAAAAAAAAAGACATGTGTGAACTCGTGGAACAGAGGGCCCAGAAGTAGGGCTGCCATCAAGCACAGAGTGATCAAGGCAGACCTGCCTCACCGCGGCCAACCCCCTTTCTGTTCACCCTTTCTGCCACCTTCTGGCAGAGGGAGGGCCCCTCACTCTCCCAAACACGTCATCGTCACCCACCCACAGGGACCTTTCCCTGGGGAGCCATAGACGCTTGCTGTGACATTTGTGGGAGGCATCTATTTTGTCATCAGAGTCTCCGTCTGCTGGGCTGGGGTGTGGTGGGATGATCGTGACTTCCAGGGTCTCAACCTGTAGGGCTCAGAGGGTCCTAACATCTCAGCTCCCAAGCAGCTGGTATCTGGGGCCACCACGCCTGACTCGATTTTGGGGACCTCTTACAGATACGAGGTCTGACCACATAGCCCGGGCTTGTCTCCACACTCTGGGCTCAAGAAGCCTCCTGCCTCTACCTCTTAGGGTGTAGGGCTCATGCCCCTGAGCCATGGTGCCCAGCCTGGACTCGCACATTCTGTCAGTGGGGGTGATGCAAAGGAACACCCCCTGGGATAGAGGCCACTGCGTGCCATGTATCCAGGACCAACATGCACAACTCTAGTGTTTGCATTACAGGGACCGATGAGGTCACGCTACTTGGCTCAGGTTGGTCTCGAATTCCAGGGCTCCAGCATTCACCCCTTTGGCCTCCCAAAGTCACATCCTGATTGTCTGCTGATCCATTGACTTTCAGGACCTCTAGGCCCAAGGCTGGGGCTTCCTTCAAAAATTATCTCTGTCTGTTCACAATGATCCCAGCTCCATTCACCAATGGAAGCTCTTCTTTTTTTCCTTTTCTCCTTTTTTTCTTTTAGTCAGAGTCTCACTTCTTCCACCAGGATGGAGGACGGGGGCTCTCCCCTGGCCAAAACAGCCTCTGCCTGCCAGGCCTTGGTGAGCCATTTCCTGGCCTTCGAGGAGCTGGAAGGACAGATTTGCACCATCACGCCTGGATCATTTGGGATTGAGGGTAGAGACAAGGTCTCGCCAAGGTGCCTGGGTTGGTCTCGACCTGTGGTCTCAAGCCTGCCACTGGTCTCAGCTTCCCAAAACAATGGGATGATGAGGCAAAAACCTTGAACCTGGCCTTGAACCTTTGTCAAAAGGGAATCTGTAGGCCTTGTGTGGTGGCCCATGCATGAACTCCCATGATCTGGGAGGCCAAGGAAGAAGGATGGCTATAGCCCAGGAGCCCAAGGCCAGCCTGGGCCACCCAGGGAGACCCCGTCTCTGCACCCATTCAAACAGGGGTCTGGGATTGAGATACCCATTATCCCAGCCACTCTGGAGCCTGAGGCGAGAGGATCACCAGAGCCCATGATTTCGAGGCTGGTGGTGAATGACGATTGTGTCCCCAGCCCCTAGCCTGCACCACAGAGACAGATCCTGTCTCCAAAAACATCAGAACCATATGCAAATCCCCAATTGCACATGGTGTTTTCACAGGATGACTGGCTTTAGAGCCAGGAATAATGGTATTGGGGGGAAAATTGTCCCCGGTTGAGGGAGTTGTCCCTGGCCTTTCTTGGCAGAAGGTCTAGGAGGCTGATGTGAAAGGGTGACCTGAGCCCCTGGGTTCAAGACCAGCCAGGCACCAACTCGAGTCCTTGTCTGTCCAAGAAGCCTTAAAAAAAGTCGAGCATGGTGGCACATGCCTGTCGTTCCAGCCACTTAGGAGGCCATGGCAGGAGGATTGACCTAGCCAAGCCGGTGGAGGCCACAGTGGCCAAAAGCAGACCCCTGCACTATGGTCTGGGCAAAGAAGGGGAACTCTGACTCAGAATAATATTACCAACCACTACTACCAGCACCACAAACACAGGGTGGGCTCAGGGCTTCAGCCTGGCATCCCTGCTTTTCAGAGGCCCAGGCTAGTGGACGGCCTGAGCCTGCAGGTTTGACAAAAGCCTGGGACACTGGTAGATACTTTGTCTCGGAAATCAATAAGAAATCCAAAGATTAGTAGGGCATGGTGGTGCAGGCCTGTGGTTCCAGCCACTCAGTGGGCCAAGTCGGGAGGATCACCTGAGCCCTGCTGTTCTAGTCCATGCTGGCCGTGAGCATGACCCTGTGCTCCAGCATGGGCAACTGAGAGGTATTCCGATTATTATTCGACTCCAAATAATAACAATCACCACCACCAACACCACCACCACCTCTGACACCCAGCACAGAGTCACCCTCAGGGATGGCAGAGGAAAAGGCAGTTTTCGACCTGTCCTTCACGTGAGGTTTCAAAGGTGGCCACCGGGCACGTCCATAGTGTGCTTTTGGTCATGCGTCCCAGAAGTCTTGCCCCAAACCTCCACACTTGTGCCACATAGCAAATGCATGTGTGAGCTCACAGAACAGATGTTTCTAAGCTAGGACTGCCGTCAGGCACAGAGCAAACAAGATAGTCTGGCAACACCTCGGCCAGCCAGGTTCCAGTCACGCTGTCTGGCATCTTCATATGGGGGAGGTCCCTTTCCTCTCACGAACACTCCATTGTCCCGCACCTATGAAGACCTTTACATGGGGAGCCGTGGACACCCATCGTGATGCATGTGGATGCCTCTTTTTTGTTGCCAGAGTCTCCATTGGCCGGGATGGGGCATGGTGGCATGATTGTGGCTCCCAGGGTCTCGACATGTGTGACTCAGGTGGTCCTCCTGCCTCAGCACTCAAGAAGACTGGGCTCCTGGGCCCACCACGCCTGACTCCACTTTGGGAGCCCCTCACTGAGACGAAGTCTGGCCATGTTGCCTGGTTTGGTATCTGATCCTGGGCTCATGCAGCCTCCTACCTCAGCCTCCCAGGGCATGGGGTTGATGGCTATGAGCCACGTGCCTGGCCTGGACTCACATGTTCTGGCAGTGGGGTGACATAAAGCAACATGCTGGGATGAAGGCCACCGCATTCCATATGTCTGGGACCACAAACACCACCACGCATGACTCCATTGGTTCCGTTCCAGGTAGTGACAGAGTCTCACTACCTGACCTAGGCTGGTCCAAACTGCCAGACTCCAGCAGTCCCCTGCCTCGGCCTCCCAAAGCCACAGCCTGAATTTCTGCCAATCCAATGTCTTTCGGGAACTCTAGGCCTAAGGCTGGTCCCTCCTTCCCAAATGATCTCTATCTGCTCACGGTAATCCCAACTCCATACACAAATGGATGCTATTCTTTTTTCCTCTTTTCCTTTTTTTTCCATGAGTCGGAGTCTCACTCTGTCACCCAGGCTGGAGAGTGGTGGCTCACTCACTGCCAATGCAGCCTCAGCCCCCCAGGTTCCGGTGAGTCTTTCCCTGTTCTTCCCAGGAGCCTGAACGACTGGTGTGCACCACCACATTCAGCTCATTTGGGATGGAGGGTAGAGAGTAGGTCTCGCCCAGATGCCCAAGCGGGTCTCTGCTCGCAGGCTGGGGCTGGCAGCTAGCCTCCACCTAGCAAAGCAATGGGATGACAAGGCTGAGCTCCCGAGCCCAGCCTCAGTCCTTCATTGAAAACAAACCAGAATTCTTGGTGCATCAGTCCACACCTGGAATCCCAGCACTCTGTGAACCCGAGGTGGAAGGATGGCTGGATCCCAGGGGCACAAGCCCTGCCCAAACCATGCAGGGATATCCTATCTCTGCATCCATCAAAACAGGGTGTCGGGGGTCGATGTGCCCATTGTCCTGGTCACTCCGTAGGTTGAGGTGGGAGGATCGCAGAAGCCCATGAATTTGAGGCTGTCAGTGAATTATGATCGTGTGCTATGCCCCAGCCTGGGTCACACCACCAGATCCTGTCTCCAAAAACATCCGAATCATACACAGTTTCTCATTTGCACATGGTGTGTTCACAGGGCGACTGGCTTTAGAACAAAGAAATTGGTGTTGTGTGTGAAGAAATATCCCTGGGTGAGGGATGCAGCCCTGGACATTCTTGGCAGAAAGTTCTCGTTACCGAATCAGAGGGTTGGACTGCCTGGGGAACATTTCTCACCTTGGAGAGGAGAGCTGGCAGGAACCTCCCATGGAGACTTGGGAACTCCCACACCAAAGCAGGGGCAGCCATTAGGGGGTTGGGGCTGGAAGGTGTCAAGCTTGTGGGACCCTCATATGTGGGGGGGGTGGGGAGGAAGTACTGAGAGTAGAAGGTTTGCAGAAGAATTTCTTTCTTTCTTTCTTTCTTTCTTTCTTTCTTTCTTTCTTTCTTTCTTTCTTTCTTTCTTCATTTCTTTCTTTTCTTTCCTCACTAGGTTGACCAGGCTGCTCTCAAACCACCAACTTTGGCCATTCTCTCAACCTGGTCCTCCCCAACTCCTGTGATCACATGCTTTCCATTTGGATGACATCCTAGTCTTCCTGCCTGGTCTTGAAATCTGGATTGAAGGTGATCTTCATGCCGAAGCCTGCCCTCACCCAAGGCTTTCTGGGTTTTTCAGGGGCCTGTTATGATGTCCAGCCTGGTCTTGATCAACTGGGCTCTGGCCATCTTCCTGTCTCAGACTTCCTGAGAGCTGAGAAAGCAGGCATAAGTTGCCCGGCTCTCCCCGCACCCCTGAAGGTTTGAGAGTCATGCCCTCCTTTTCTCTGAGGTGGCCCCTGGGAGGAGCATGCTGGTCCAACTTGGGGATCGAGGCAAGTGAAAGGGTGCACATCCTGGCAGAGTCACATCCCTGCACCAGGTGTTCCCCATGGGTAGGGTTAGGCAGGTGACTCAGTCTGCCCTCTCCAGGAACCCACATATTCAAAAGGGAGTGGTCTTCACAGTGGGGCCCCAAGAGGGATTTGGAGGCCAGGAGCAGAGTCTCAGGACTGTCATCCCTGTGCTATGGGAGCTCGACGAGAAAGGATGGCCTGAGCCCCTGGATTCGAGACAAGCCCAGGCACCTTGACAAGACGTCGTCTCAACAAGAAGCCAAACAAATAAGCCAAACGTGGTGGCGCACGCCTGCTTTTATGGGTCCTCGCGAGGCCACGAAGAGAGGTCACCAGAGCCCAGCCTATGGAGACCACAGTGGTCGAGAGCTGGCCCTGTGCTATAAACTGTACAACAGAGCAGGACTCAGACAGAATCAGAATATTAATACCAACCACCACCAACACAACAAAAATAGGCAGGGATCAGGGCCTCAGTCTTGCATCCTGTCCCTTTGGAGGCCCAGGCAAGTGAATGACCTGAATCTGTGGGTTCGACACCAGCCAGGGACATGGGGCTAGATCTCATCTTGGCCATCAAAAATTAAGCCAAAGATTAGCTAGGCGAGGTGGCGCAGGTCTGTGGTTCCAGACACTCAGAGTGCCAAGGTGGAAGTATCACCTGAGTCCCACAGGTGGAATTCATGTTGGCCATGAGCATTCCCCAGTTCTCCAGCCTGGGCAACAGAGTGGGAATACACCTCCAAATAATAATAGTCACCACCACCTCTACCACCACCCCTGACACCCAGCATGAGGAATCTCCTTCAGGGTTGGGATAAAAAATGCACTTTCTGGCCTGTCATACATGGGAGGCTTCAAAGGTTGCCACCGGGCACATAT
This sequence comes from Carlito syrichta, assembly GCF_000164805.1. Classification (NCBI taxonomy): domain Eukaryota; kingdom Metazoa; phylum Chordata; class Mammalia; order Primates; family Tarsiidae; genus Carlito; species Carlito syrichta. The sequence goes on from NW_007261401.1 coordinate 253,583, forward strand.
GGCACTCACCTTCGACCTCATGCCCCAGAAGGCCTGCCTCCAGCCTACGCATTGTGTCCCATGGCAAAGATGCATGTGAGCTCACGGAACAGACAGCCCTGAGCTAGGGCGGCCATCAGTCACAGAGCAATTAAGGCAGTCCAGCAACACTATGGCCAGTCCAGTTTCTGGTCTCCCTGTATGCCACCCTCATGTGGGGGTAGGGCCCCTTCCTCTCCCAATCAATCCATCATCCTCCACCTACATGGACATTCCCTAGGAAGCCATGGACGCCCATCGTGATGCATGTGAGTGGCATCATTTTTGTTGCTGGACTCTCCATATGCCAGACTGGGGCACGGAGGCACGATCATGGCTCCCGGGGCCTCGACCTGCAGGGCTCAGGTGATTCTCCTGAGCCCTGGTTGATAATTTAGGGTCACAGTCCCCAGGTATCAGTAATTTAAGAAACCAATTATATTATCATTTGCCATTTTGGGAAGATAAGAGGGGCTATCAGTTACCATAGCTTTTATACGGGAGTTTAAACAACCCAAAATATCAAGGGAGCATTCTAATTTTTTAGGTAAACTAAAATGTATTGGAGGAGAACAAGAACATCCTGAAAAAGAAAAATTATGATTAATAAGAGTCTTGAATTGTGATGAAAAAAGAGTGGGGCCTCTTAGTAATGATTAGTGAAAATAGTAATAATCTCAGCATCCTATGCAACAGGCTGGAACACTGGAGGGTTTAGGATATAAGCCAAATAAGATTTTTCCGAATAAATTCAACCCTCCTGGCATGCTGTAATAACCAGCATAGCAACAACAACAGTAGAGGGAGTGAGAGAAGTGTTATCAGAGCAAACCAGATCCTTAGCATCGTGGGTGAGCAGCCTGTTTTGCCCCCATGTGGGCGGTCTGCACTGTCTAGTTGAAATAGCTCGATGGTAATGTCTGGGTTGAGGAATGGGAGACGATGAATGATGAGATGTCTTCGATCAAGTAGGTGGATGTGAAAGTGGTTGTTGAATGGTGAGACGTTTCAGCTTTGGCACCAACAAATTCTCTTCATCATCTGCATCTGACTCAGATTGATGGCGTGATTTATGTCTTGTCTGACTGTACCTTGACAGGGGTGGGGGCTGGTCATGTCTAATTAGATGATCCTGTACCCAAAAAGGTGAGGGTAATTTCTGGGGAAATACACAAGCGTAATCTTTCCTGCATGTTAAAAGGACATTGGGCCCCTTCCATTGACCTGTAAGAAGATCTTTTCATTTTAACATTGGTTTAACACTTTTCTCAGGAACCCAAAGTCTTATCATAACTGAATGTCCTTGAGTGTCCAAATTGAGATGATTAATTAAAAACATGGCGTTCTTTACGATATGGTGGGGAGACCTATATTTGAATTCTCCTTCCTGCAATGTATTTGATTTTTTAACGTTTGGCTATAGCTTGACCATGAGGATAATATGGAATTTCTGTAGAATGAGAGATGTCAAACTGGGTACAAAATGACTGAAAAACTTTGGATGCATAAGCACGAGCATTATCATTTTTTTTTAGGAATACCCAGCTGTGAACAACAAAAGAATAAATGGTGGACTACATCTTTATAGGCTTCCACAGTTCTGGACGAGGCTAAAATTACATGGGAAAATGAATCCACTGTCACATGCAGAAATAACAATTTTCGAAAACTTTGGAAATGAGTAACATTCACTTGCCACAAACATTAGGTTTTAATCTGTGGGGATAACTCCTGACTAAGGGGGTTATTAGAAGAATGGCACGAAGTGCATTTTTTATGATTTGTCAAGCTGTTTCTCTTGTAATGTGAAACTGTTGCCTTAAAGCTTCAGGGTTTTAGTGATAAATTTTATGGGATTGCTGAGCTTGATTGACTCAAGAATCTACAAGGAGAGGGCACATGACCTATTTTGTCAAGGCATCTGCTAATTGATTACCTTGATGTAGAGGTCCAGGGATCCTGTCCCAGGGCAGCCCCTGTGAGGAGTGAGAAGGTCCACCCTGTGGATGAAGGCATGTGGAGTGGTGGGCATCCCAGCAAAGAAATGCCCCTGTGGCTGGCGCTCACCTGGGATGGGCTCAGCAGGCTACTCTGGCTCCCCTCTCCGGGATCCTGAGTCATCGGAAGGGAGTGGGCGTCATGGTAGGGCCCCAAGAGGGGTATGTAAGCTGGATGGGGGGGCTTACGCCTGTCATCCCGGCTCTCTGGCAGTAAGAGGAAAGAGGATTGCCTGAGCCCCCGGGTTTAAAACCAGTCCGAGCACCTTGGTGAGACCTTGTCTCAACAAGAAGCCCACAAAGTGAGCCAAGCGTGGTGATGCACACTGGTCATTCCAGCCACTTGGGAAGCCACATGGTAGGATCACCAGAGCCCAGCTGCTGGAGGCTGCAGTGGCTGAGAGCGGGCTGATGTGCTCTGGCCTGGGTGACAGAGCAGGACTCTGACTCAGAATAATAACACCAAACACCAGCACCACAGCCACATGATGGGCTCAGGGACTTTAACTAGCATCCAGCCCTTCAGAGGCCAAGCAACTGGACGGCCTAAGCCTGCAGGTCCGAGACCAGCTTGGGGCACTGGGTGAGACCTTGTCCCGGCCATAAAAAAATAAATCCAAATATTAACCAGGCATGGTGGTGCAGGCCTGTGATTCCAACCACTCAGGGGACCGAGGCAGGAAGATCCCCTGAGCCTGGCAGGTGGAGTCCGTGGTGGCCGTGAGGGTGCCCCTACGCTCTGGTCTGGGTGACAGAGCAGGATTCCAACTCCAAATAATAACAGTCACCACCACCACAACCACCAGCACCCCTGCCAGCCAGCATGAGGGGTCACCCTTAGGGATGGGAGAGGAAGAAGGTCTTTCCCACCTGTCATTCATGGGAGGTTTCAAAGGTGGCAACCAGCACATCCATTCCACCCCTTCGGCCACATGTCCCAGAAGGCCTGCCTCCAATTCCCACAAAAGTAGCCCAATGCAAAGATTTATGTGAGCTCACGGAACAGATGGTCCTGAGATAGGGTGGCCATCAGGCACAGAGCGATCAAGGCGGTTCAGCAACTCCGCAGCCAGTCGAGGTTCTGGTTGCTTGGTCTGCCACTTTTGGGTGAAAGTGAGTCCCTTCCTCTTCTGGTCACTCCATCGTTCCTCACCCACAGGGACCTTTTCCACGGGAGTTGCTGACACCCTTCGTGATGCATGTGGGAAGCCCTTTTTTGTCGCCAGAATCTCTGTTGCCTGGGCTGGGGTGCGACACCATGATCCTTGCTTCAGGGGACTTGAACTGTGGGGTACATAGGTCCTTCTGTCTCAGTCCCTGATCATCTGGGACTCCGGGGGCCACCATACTTGGCTTGAATTTGGGGATCTATTGCTGAGATGAGGTCTGGACACATCGCCCAGGCTGGTCTCTGACCCCTGGACTCAGTCAGCCTCCTGCCTTGGCCTCCCAGGGCACAGAGCTGATGGCCATGAACCACAGTGCCTGGACTGGCCTCACACATTGTGTCAGCAGGGGCAAGACAAAGGAATCCCCAGAGAGAGAGGACATTGCCTCCAGTGTAGCCGGGACTGTGGGCGTCACCATGCACGACTCCAGTGTTTGCATTACAGGGAGCAACGAGGTCTTGCTATGTGGCCCAGGCTGGTCTCAAACTCCCAGGTTCCAGCAGTCCCCTGCCTCAGCCTCCCAAAGCCATAGCCCAATTGTCTGTTGATCCACCATATTTCGGGAACTCTAGGCCCAAGGCGATGCCTCCTTTCCAAATAAACTGTGTGTTCACTATGATCCAAATTCCATACACAAATGGATGCTCTTTTTTTTCCTTTATTTCTTTTTAACTTTGAGTCAGAGTCTCACTCTGTCTCCCATGATGGCAGGTGGTGGCTCCCTCCCAGCCACTGCAGTCTTGGGCCATTGGGCTCTGGCAAGATTAACCTCGGTGTTCTGAGGAGCTAGAAGGACAGGTGAGCTCCACCACACCCGGCTAATTTGGGATGGATGGTTGTGAGGAGTTCTCGCTGAGATGACAAGGTGGGTCTCATCCCTTGGGCTCAGGCTATCTGCTGGCCATGGGCTCCCAAAGCACTGGGATGAAGAGTCTGAGCCCCCGAGCCCAGATTCAATCCATTGTCTAAAACGAACCAGAAGGCCAGGTGTGGCAGCATACACCTGGAATCTCATCACTCTAGGAGGCTGAGTCAGGAGGATGTCTGGAACCCAAGAGCCCAGGGCCAGCCCTGTGCAATGCAGGGAGACCCTGTATCTGAACCCATCCAAAAAGGGGATCTGGGGTTGTGGTGCTTGTTGTGCCTGCTGCTCCTGGTGACTAGGAGGGAAGGTCGCCCGAGCCTGCAATTTCGAGACTGGCGGTGAATGAGGGTCATGTCTGCAGGCCCGAGACCAGACAACAGAGTCAGAACCTGTCCAAGAATATCCTCTACTGTGCATTGTGTGTTCACAGGGCGACTGGCATTACAGCCAGGAAAAATTGGATTGGCGGGAAAGAAATGTCCCCATGTGAGGGATTTGTCCCTGGACTTTCTTAGTGGAAGGCCCTCACTGATGATTCAGAGGGTCGGTCTGCCTCTGAGAGGAGAGGGTCAGTCTGTCTCAGAGAGAAGAGCTGGCAGGATCCTGATCAGGGAAACTCAGGAACTCCTGCACCAAAGGAGGGGCAGCCATTGGGGGGGGTTGGGGCTGGAAGGTGCCCAGTTTTGGAGACCCTCACATGTGGACATGGTGGTGGGGGAGGAATGAGGGCGGAATGTTTGCAGGAGAATGGATTTCTTTCTTTCTTTCTTTCTTTCTTTCTTTCTTTTTTCCTTTCTTTTCCTCTCTCTCTCTTTCATTTCCTTACTAGGTAGCCCAGGTTGCTCTCAAATCGCCCACAATGGGCCTTCCTATTGGCCATGGCCTCCCTAACTGCTGCGATCATGGACTTTCAATTTGGTCAACATCCTTGTCTTCCAGCCTTGTCTGGAACTCTGGGCCTGAAGCGATCCTCTCACCAAGGCCTGCCCTCAAGCAGGTGTGGACTTGCTATTGTGTCCAGCCTGGATCGAGCTCTCAGGTTCTGGTCATCTTCCTGTCTCAGCCTCCCAGAGTGTCAAGGAGACAGGCATGAGTCACACGGATGACCTCCCTATGACAGTTTGAGAATCACACCCTCCCTTTCCCCCAGGTGGCCCCAGGGAGGTGAGAGAGGGTTCATCCTTGGGAAAGAACCTGCAGAGGTGTGGGTGCCCTGGCAGGACACACCCCTGCACTAGGCAAATTTCCAGGGTGGGCTTGGTGGGTGACTCTGGCTGCCCTATCCTGGGTCACGGGTCATCTGAAGGAAGCAGATCTCATGGTGGGACCCTGAGAAGGGAGTGAAGACCAGGCACAGGGGCTCACACCTGTCACCCCGGCATTTTGGGAGGCCAAGACAGGAGGATGGTCTGAGCCCCAGGTCCAAAACAAGCCCAGGTACTTTGGAGAGACCTCGTCTCTACAAGAAACTAAAAAAATGTACTGTGCATGGTGGTGAATGCCGGTCATTCCAGCCTATTGGGAGGCCATGGAGGAAGCATTGCCAGAGTCGAGCTGTTGGAGGCCACATTGACTGAGAGCAGGACCCTGGGCCATCAAAACTAAATCCAAAGGTTAGATGGGCAGGGCGGCCCAGACCTGTAGTTACAGGCATTTGGGGGGCCGTGGTGGGAGAATCGCCTGAGCCAGGCAGGTGGAGTCTGTGGTGGCCGTGAGCATGCCCCTGCATTCCGGCCTGGGCAACAGAGTGGGATTTGAACTCCAAATAATAACAATCACCACTACCACCACCCTCACCACCCCTGCCACTCACTGGGAGGAGTCACGGTCAGGGATTGGAGAGGAAAAGGCACTTTCCTGCTTGTCATTTGCGGGAGGTTTCAAAGGTGGCCTCTGGGCACATATGTCCCACACCTTCAGCAACACATCCCAGAAAGCCTGCCTCCACCATCCACTGTACCCAATGGTAAAGACACACGTGAGCTCATGGAACAGATGGACCTGAGATAAGGTGGCCATCGGGCACAGAACAATCAAGGCGGTACTGCAACACTGCGTCCAGCCCAGGTTAAGGTAGATCGGTCTGCCACAATCAGTTGGGGGAAGGGCGCTTTCCTCTCCCGATTACTCCATCATCCTCTGCCTATGTGGACCTTTACTTGGGCAGTCATGGATGCCAGTTGTAATGCACATGGGGGACATCTTCTTATCACCAGTGTCTCCATTGGTCAGGTTGGGTCATGGTGGCACGATCATGGCTCCCGGGGTCTTGACCTGTGAGACTCATGTGGTCCTATTGCCTTGACCTCCTAGCAGCTGGGACTCTGGGGGCCACCATTCCTAACATGATTTTGGGGACCTCTCTCTGAAACGAGGTCTGGCCACATCACCCAAGCTGGTCTCTGAACCCTGGTCTCAGGAAGCCTGCCACCTCAGCCTCCTAGGGCTCAGGGCTGATGGCCATTAGCAATGGTGCCTGGCCTGGACTCGCACATTCTGTCTGCATGGGTGACTCAAAGGAATGCCCCAGGATGGAGGGTGCTGAAACCTGTGTAGCCAGGACCACAGGAGACACCATGCAAGACTCCAGTGTTTGCATTCTGGGGAGCGATATGGTCTCGCTACATGGCCCAGGCTGGTCTCGAACTCCCAGGCTCTAGAGTTTCCCTGCCTCGGCCTCCCAAAGTCACAACCCAATTGTCTGCCAGTCTACCATCTGTCGAGAAATGTAGGCCCAAGGTGGGGTCTCCTTTCCAAATGATCTCTATCTGTTCACAGTGATCCCAAATCCATACACATATGGATGTTGGTTTTTTTTCTTTTTTTCCATTGAGTCAGAGTCTTACTCTGTCGTACAGGCTGGAGAGTGGAGGCTCTATTTCCGCCACCACCACCTCGCCCCGCCAGGCTCTCGAGTGCCTTTTCCTGGCCTTCCCAGGAACCAGAACAACAAGTGCGCACCTCCACGCCTGGCTCATTTGGGATGGAAGATAGAGATGGAGTCTCGCTGAGGTGCCCAGGTGGGTCTCCACCTGCCAGCTAGGGTCAGTCACTTGTTTTGACCTCCCAAAGTGCTGGGATGATGAGTCTGAGTTCCCAAGCCCGGAATCGGTCCTTCAACAAATATGAACCAGAAAGCTTTGCCCTGTGACCAATGCCTTGAATTCTAGCACTCTAAGAGGTCAAGGTGGGAGGATGGCTTGAGACCATGAGCCCAAGGCCAGCCTAGGCCAGGCAGAGAGACCCCGTCTCCACACACATCCAAAGAAGGGGGCTGGGGTCAAGGGGCCCATTGTCTCGGCACTTCAGAGCCTGGGGTGGAAGGATCATCAGAGCCCACAATTCCGAGGCTGGCAGTGAATGACGGTCGTGTCCCCGGGCCCCAGCATGGGAAACAAAGCCAGATCATGTCTCCAAAAACATCAGAATCGTACATAGATTCTCATCTGGGTGTGTTGTGTTCACAGGGTGACTGGCTTTAGAGCCAGGAAAATTGGGATTGGGGGGGAAGCAATGTCTCTGGGTGAGAGATGTATCCCTGGACTTTCTTGGTGGAAGGTCTTTGTTGCCGAGTCGGAAGGTTGGCCTACTTGGGGAACATTTCTCACCTCAGAGAGGAGAACTGGCAGGAACCTGGCCAGGGAACCTCGGGAATTCCTGCACCAAAGCAGGGGCAGCCATTGGGGGAGGTTAGGAGACCTCATATGTGGGCAGGGAGGGTGCACGTAGTCCCAGCTACATGGGATGTGGTGGCCTCCATCCAGGGCATGCCTTTTCATGGCCCCCACTATCAGCTTGTGCGAGTACAGGCCAGGCACCAAGGCTCATGGATGTCAGACCTGGGCCTGGGAGGCTGAGGCAGGAGGCTGCTGAGTCCCCATGTGCAGAGACCATCCTGAGCGGTTTGGCCAGACCTTGTCTTTGCAAGAGGGCCCCAAAATAGAGGCAGGCACGGTGGCCCCCGGAGTACAGGTTGCTTGGGGGTCAAGGCAAGAGGACCACCTCAGCCCCACAGGTTGAGGCCCCAGAATCCACGATCTTGCTACCGTGCAGCCTATGGAGACTTCAGCAACAAAAAAGATGCCACCAACGTGTGTCACCAGAGATTCTGATGGCTCCCCAGGAAAAGGTCCACGTGGTCGTGGGATGATGGAGTGATCAGGAGAGGAAGGGGCTCTCCCCCCACCAGACAGAGGCAAACCGGATGACCAGAATCTGGGCTGGCCATGGCATTGCCAGACCTCCTTGATCGCTCTATGCCTGACAGCCACCCTAACTCGGTTCAGTCTATAAACTCACACGTGTCTTTGCCTTCTTGCAGCGAGGAGGTCTGGGCAAGGTGCCCGGGTAGTCTCGATCCTGGGGGCTTAGGGCAACTCTCGACTCAGCCTCCATAGCACCGGGATAACAGATGTGAGCCCCTGAACTTGGGCTCCACACCACTTTTGAGGTCCTACAGCAATGTCCGCTACCTACAAATAACCTGGGACACCAGAGAGGGCAGCTGGTGTAGCCCACTGGGCCCTCTGTGGAGGAAGTGCTTGGCACATGGGTGTGTCTCTGCCAGGGCTACTACCCATTCTTCCGCCTTGTTCCTCAGGGTGGACCTGCTCGCTCCTCCCAGGGGCTGCCTCAGGGAAGGGAAGGGCGTGACTCAAAACTTTGGATGGGAGGGGACGGCCAGGTGACTCTCGCATCTCTCTTCATCACTTGGGGAGGCAGAGACAGGAAGATGGTTGGAGCATGGGAGCTCCAGACCAAGCTGAGCACAATAACAATCCCCTACCTTGACCTCCAAGCAAAACCCAGAAAACCTTGGGTTATTACAGGCCTTGGTAGGAGGATCACCTCCAGTCCACTGTTCAAGACCAGGCAGGAGACCAGGATGTCTATCAAATAGAAAGCCTGTGATCACTGGAGTTTGAGGCCGAGAGGTTGACCCAAGTTGGGTGGTTTGAGAGCAGCCTGGGCAACTTAGTGAGGAAAGAAAGAAAGAAAGAAAGAAAGAAAGAAGGAAGGAAGGAAGGAAGAAGGAAGGAAGGAAGGTAGAAAGAAAGAAAGAAAGATATCCATTCTTCTGCAAAACTTCTGCCCTCAGTCCTTCCCTGCCCGCCCACTCACATGTGAAGGTCCCCCACATTCAGCACCTTTCACCCACAACCCACCCTCATGGCTACTCCCGCTTGGTGTGGGAGTTCCCAAGCCTCCCTGGCCATGATCCTGCTGGCTCTCCTCTCCAAGGTGTGAAATGTGCCTCAGGCAGGCCGACCCTCCAACTTGGAAACAAGGACCATGATAGACGAGGGACACATCCCTCACCCAGGGACATTTCTTCCCCCAATCCCATTTTTCCTGGATCTAAAGACAGTTGCCCTGTGAACCCACCATGTGCATTTGACAATCTGCGTATGATTCTGATGATTTTGGAGACAGAGTCTGGCTCTGTGACCAAGGCTGGGGTCCAGGAACATGACTGATGCTCACTGCCAGCCTCAAAATAGCAGGCTCCAGCCATCCTCAGCCTCAGCCTCCAGAGTGCCTGGGAAGACAGGCATCTCGATTCCAGACTCCCTGTTTGGATGGGTGCCTGGTCTCCCTGCATGACCTCGGCTGGCTGTGGGCTCCTGGGCTGCAGCCGTCCTCTGGCCTCAGCCTCCCAGAGTGCTGGAATTCCAAACGTGGGCTGCCATGCCAGGCCTTCTGGTTCATTTTTGAGGAAGGATCAAGACCAGGCTTTGGGGTTCAGCCTCATCATCCCAGCATTTTGGGAGGCCCAGGCCAGCACCCAGCCCATGCCTGAGGGTCGAGACCCACCCAGGCACCTCGACGAGACTCGTCTTTACCCTCAGTCCCAAATGAGCACGATGTGGTGGAGTGTGACTGTTGTTCTGGCTACTCGAAAAACCAGGAAAAGGCTCACAGCAGCCAGGTAGTCCAAGACTGTAGTGGCCAGAGCGAGCCACTGCTTTCCAACCTGGGCGACAGAGTGATACTCTGACTCAAAGATAAAATGTAAAAAGGAAAAACAACAAGAGCATCCATTTGTGTTTGGAGTTATGATCATCATGAACAGACAGAGAGTATTTAGGAAGGAAGCCCCAGCCTTGGGCTAGAGTTCCTGAAAGATGGTGGATCAGCAGATAATTGAGCTGAGGCTTTGGGAGGCCGAGGTGTGGGACCTCTGGAGCCCAGGTGTTCAAGGCCAGCCTGTGCCACATATTGAGACATCGTCACTCCCCATAACGCAAACACTGGAGTCACACATGGTGGTATCCGCGGTCCCGGCTACATGGGATGTGGTGGGCTCCATCCCAGGGTATTCCTTTGCATAGCCCCCACCAACAGAACTTGCGAGTCCAGTCCAGGCACTGTAGCTCACATCTGTCAGTCCCGCACCCTGGTAGACTGAGGCAGGAGGCTGCCTGAGCCCAGGGTCGGAAAACAGCCCAGGTGATATTGATAGACCTTGTCTTGGTGAGAAATTCCAAAATCGGATCTGTCATGGTGGCCCCCGAAGTCCTGGATTCTTGGAGGCTAAGCCAGAGAAAGTCCTGAGCCCCATAGTTCAAAGCCCTGGGAGCCAAGATCATGCCACTGCACCCCACCCAGGCTGACGGAGACTCCAGTGACAAAATGACAACTCCCACGTGCATTACGATGGGCGTCCACAACTCCTCAGCAAAAGGTTCATGTGGGAGGGGGATGATTGAATGATCAGGAGAGGAAGGGGCCCTCCCCCCCAAAGGTGGCAGACCAGGTGACTGGAACCACTTTGATTGCTCTGTGATGGACGGCCGCCCTAATTCAGGGCTGCCTGTTCCATGAGCTCACACACATCATTGCCATGGGGCATGACTGTGGAGGGTGGAGGCAGAACGTCTGGGATGCATGACCAAAGGTATGGGGTGGACTTGCCCAGTGGTCACCTTTGAAACCTCCTGCAAACGACAATAGGAAAGTGGTTTTTCCCTCAGATCTCTGAGGGTGACTCCTCACGCAGTGTGGCAAGGGTGGTGGTGGTGGCAGTGGTGATTATTATTATTTGAAGTCTGAATCCCGCTCTGTCACACAGGCCTTAGTGCAGGGGCATGCTCATGGCCACCGCAGACTCCACCTTCTGGGCTCAGCCAATCATCTTGCAAAATCCACCCAAGTGTCTGGAATGACTCCTGCGCCACCACGCCTGGCTAATCTTTGGTTTTATTTTTGGTGCTGAGATGAGGTCTTGCCCAGTGTCCTGAGCTTGTCTTGAACCTGCAGGCTCAGGACGTTCAATCATCTCGGCCTCTGAAGGGTCAGCATGTAAGGCTGAGCCCCTGAACCCAGCCTGTGGTTGTGGCGGTGGTTGTTGGTATCATCATGCTGAGTCAGAGTCACGCTCTGTTGCCCAGGTGGGATCACAGGGGTCTGCCCTTGCCCACCGCAGCCTCCACCAGCTTGGTTTCAGTGATCCTCCTGCCATGGGCCCCCAAGTGGGCAGAGAGACAGGTGTGTGCCACCATGTTCAGCTCAATTTTTTGGCTTCTTTTACAGATGAGCAATCGCCAAGGTGCCCAGGCTGGTATCGAACTAGGGGCTCAGGTCATCCTCTGGCCTCAGCTTTCGAAAGCATTCGGGTGATAGGCATGAGCCTCCATGACCAGCCTCCACACCTCTCTCGCAGCTCTACCACAAGGCCCACTCCCTTCAGATGACCCCGGACCATGGAGAGTGCAGCCATAGTCACCTGACAAGCCTGCCATGGGGTAGTACCTGGCACAGATGCCTGTCTCTGTCAAGGTGCCCACCCCTCCACTCACCTCGATCCCTAGGGTGGACCTGCTCACTACTCCCAGGGGTCACCTTGCGGAAAGGAAGGATGTGACTCTCAAACGTTGGGGGAGGGCTGACCATGAGACTCATGCCTGTCTCCTTAGGACTTTGGGTAGGCCAAAATGGGAAGACGGCCAAAGCCCAGGAGCTGAGACCAGGCTGGAGACAATAGCAAGCCCCCACCTTGACCCTAAGCCTAACTCAGAAAACCTTGGATGAGGGCAGGCCTCGATGGGAGGTCACCTCCAGCTCAGGGTTCAAGACCATGCAGATAGACCAGGATGTCAACCAAAAGGAAAACCTGTGATCACAGCAGTTTTGGAGGCCCAGGCCAAGAGGATGGCCTGAGTTGGGCAGTTTGAGAGCAGCCTGGGCAACCTAGTGAGGAAAGGAAAGAAAGAAAGAAAGAAAGAAAGAAAGAAAGAAAGAAAGAAAGAAAGAAAGAAAGAAAGAAAGAAAGAAAGAAAGATAGAAAGAAAGAAAGAAAGAAGGAAGGGAAGAAGGAAAGAGAGATAGAAAGAAAGAAAATGTAAGTCACCCTTTGAGCACACACAGTTGAGAATCTGTGTAAGATTTGGATGTTTTTGGAGATAGGAGCTGGCTCTGAGTCCCAGGCTGGGGCCTGAGGATATGACAGTCATTCATCATGAGCCTCAAAATCACGGGCTCCAGCATTCCTCCCACCTCAGCCTCTGTAGTAGCTGGGAGAATGGGCACCTCGTCCCCAGACCACCTCTTTGGATGGGTGCAGACAGGGTCTCCCTGCAAGGTCCGGGTTGGCCTTGACCTCATGGGCTACAGCTATCCTCCCGATTCGGCCTCCCAGAGCACTGGGATTCCAGGCATGTTTTGCCACGTCCAGCTTTCTGGTTCATTTTAGACAGAGGATCGAGGCCAGGCTCTGGGGCTCAGCCTCTATTGATCCAGCTTCTTGGAAGGCCTGTGGGGGATGGCTTGCCAGATCCCAGTGGGCAAGGTAGAACTGGCTGAGAGTGAGCCACCATAGTCCAGCCTGTGTGAGGAGTGAGACTCTGACACAAAATATAAAAAATAAAAGGGAAGAAAAGAAGAGAAACCATTTGTATATGGAGTTGGGATAATCCTGAACAGACAGAGAGCATTGGGGAAGGAAGCCACAGAATTGATTGTAGAGTTTGCAAAAGATGGTCAATCAGTCAATCAGGCTGTGACTTTGGAAGGTCAAGTCAGGGGACTGCTGGAACCCAGGAGTTTGAGACCATCCTGGGCCATGTAGCGAGACCTCATTGCTACCTGGGATGCAAACACTGAAGTCGCTCATGGTGGTGCCCTTGGTCCTGGCTGCACGGGATATGGCAGCCTTCATCCAGGACATTCGTTTGCATCACCCCTCCAGACAGAACATGTGAGTCCAGGCTGGGCACCATGACTCGCGGCAGTCAGCCCCATGCCCTGGGGGTTCAAAGTGGGAGATTGCCTGAACACAGGGGTTGGAGACCAACCCAGTCTTGCGTGGAGAATGAAGTCAGGCCATCTGGGGGACGTGGCCAAAGGTCCAGAATAGACATGCCCCGTAGGACCTTTGAAACCTCCTGCAACGACAGGCTGGAAAGTAAGTTTTCCTCTCACATCCTTGAGGGTGACTCCTCGTGCTGGATGGCAGGGGTGGTGGTGGTGGTGGTGGTGGTGGTGATTATTATTATTTTGAGTCAGAATCCTGATCACTTTCCTTGGGCAGAGTGCAGGGGCAGTCACAGCCACCGCAGACAGCACCTGCTGGGATCAGGCCAATCTCCCACATCGGCCCCCTGAGTTGCTAGATCTACAGGCCTGCGGCACCCTACCTGGCTAATCTTTGGATTTATTTTTGATGGCTGAGACGAGGTCTCTCCCCATGTCCCAGGCTGGTGTTGAACCTGTAGGCTCAGGTCATCCACTTACCGGGGCCTCCAAAAGGCTGGCAGGCCAGCCTGAGCCCCTGAGCCTGACCTGTGGTTGTGGTGGTGGTGGAGGTTTGTATTATTATTCTGAGTCAGATTCTCACTCTGTCATCCAGGCCAGAGCTCAGGGACCCTCTCTCAGCCTCCAGGGCCTTCACCAACTAGGCTCCGGTGATCCCAAGCGACCAGAATGACAGGTGTGCACTACCATGCTCGGCTCATTTTTTTGGTTTCTTGTAGAGACAAGGTCTCACCAAGGTGCCCATGCTGGTCTTGAACATGGGAAATCAGGCCGTCCTCTTGCCTCAGTCTCCCAGATTGCCGGGATGACAGTCATGAATCCCGGCACCTGACCTACAAACCCCTCTCTGGGGCAAAATGCGAGGCCCGCACCCTTCCGATGACCCAGTATCAGGAGCCAGACTCCAAGGCCTTCACTTTGACAGGGTCCATAAGGCCGAAGACTCCAGATTGCAGAGCCACTCTAGGTCTCTATCAGCCCTGCTTCTTCTACTCATCTTGCTATGTTTGCCATTGATATCTGAAGTGTTGGGGGATGCAAAAAAATAGTAGTCCATTAAAAGAATCTATTAGGAGCCGGGCTCGGTGGCTCAGCCTGTAATCCCGCGCCTTTGGGAGGCTGAGGTGAGTGGATTGCCTGAGCCCGCGGGTTCGAGACCCGCCTGGGCAGCGAGACCTCATCTCTACATGATCAAAAAATCAGCTGGGGCGTGGTAGCACATGCCTGTAATTCCGGCTACTTTGGAAGGCTGAGGCGGAAGGAT